>NC_056733.1:522843195-523050695 GCF_019279795.1 Protopterus annectens
TACAGTGATCAAAAAACTGAGATCTTGCTTCGAGTCATGGTTGTTGACACTGCTCTTGTTCAATCTGCTTGTCACCACATTCTAAGATGACAGTTTAAAAGATGCCAGAAGGGGATGGAAAATTAAATCCCATAGCATTACTGTTAATGTGCACAAACAATAAAAATGAGTTCCTCCCTGTTTATCTACTAAATCACTGTGGTGTTATCCACCGCTTACTTCAGGGTACATGGTACCAAGGATGATATGAAAGCCTTTAGTGGCCAAACACATTATCTCTTTGTTGCTGAAGTGCTTGCGAATTACAATTTTGCCCTAAGTCTCCTGGACTTTTAGTTGGTAGCTCTAACTGTGCCTCACCAAGAAAGTTTCCAAAGTAGCGGGAGTTAGGGGCTTGCTTCCCTTTCTTCTCTTGCACGACAGTGTCAGAATGAGCCAAACCTGACTAAACTTCACCAAGGGAATTCATTCCGGATGGAAGAAATGAGGGGGCTTACCTGATGCAAGGGACAACAATTAGAATTAATGAAGACATGCCCCACAGCTCTGGAAATCAGAAGCAGACATCTGTGATTTCTGCAACAGATTTGCCCAGAATACTTTAAAATGGAAAGCTCCTTCCTTAGGAAGGTAAAGGTAACCACTGTTTGTGTCTAAATAAGCCCTCAGGAAAACCGTTAACTTCTATAGTGTTAGGTTTGATTTTTGGGAGGGTTGGAGGAAAGCACCAGCTGGTTAAGCACAACATGGTAAGCATCAGAGACTTCTTCATTCCTTTCATAGAAAGGAAATGGGTGACACAGTCATCCAGCTAATGATAAATATGCGCCCTCTATGTCCTCAAGAATGCAAATACAGAGGGCAAGTTGTTGAAGACCAACCATAAACAGCCTAAAGGGAAGGGGGGACTGGAAATGTCTCACCAACCTTCAGCCTTCAGTAATCCTTGTACTCCTTGCGGTCTGTAAGTAGCCATCCTTCAGGTCCAGAGTGGCCAAGTACCCACCTGGAATCAGCAAATGCAGCAAACTCTGGAGGGTGAACATTTTGAAATTTGACACCATGAGGAATTTGTTAAGTATCTGCAGATCTAAAATATATCTTCAGAGGTCATGCCTGTCTGAGAGTAGGAATACGTTGAAGTAGAAACCCTCCTATTGCTCTCCCTGAGGTAATTTCTCTGTCACTCCATAAGCAGCTAACTGCTCCATTAGTACTACTGCTACTGGTTTGGAAAAGGAAGGATATTTATAGAGGAAAGAACTGTCATAAACTTTAGTTTGAATCCCTTTGAAATAACCTACTTCACCAACCTGTTGGATGTCAGACTAGATCTGCTTCTCTTAAAATGAGACAGCCTGCCCAACAAAAGATGGGAAGGGTAAGGGGGAATAAATAGAGATGAGAAATGGCTGTGAGCAAAGTCAACACTGATTACGAGATTCCCACTGACAGGAGGGGTCTTGTCTCCTCACCCCTTACCTTTCTGCCTACTTCAACTTCCCTACCACTGAACAAGTCCCAGTGAATGACGCTTCTAGTTGTTGATCCCATATGGATAAGCTGCAACTTGTTGACTGCTGATTCTCATACAGAATCCCTGCTGGGACTGTTATGATTACAGCACTGTCAGTGATTTTGTATTTTTTTTTCATCCATGGTTGTGCAGTTGTGGTGTTAGTGTACATATATATATATATATATATATATATATATATATACATACACAGATCTATACACATATATAAGATCTATACACATATATATAGATTTACTATCAAAATTTAGATCAGTACCTACATGAAGCTGGAAAGTCAAAAATCTTCAATTCCACACTGTGAATAGTAGTGTGTATTCGCTGATGTGGAATGGACGTTCTGATACCAGACTGCACTACAGTGGATATTGGGAAATGTACCCTTTTCTTACTGTAGTGTGATCTCAGATTTGGAATATATAATATGGAGGGGGTGTGGGGGTGCAGGGGGGCTTGCCCCCTGCAAAAACATTACTGGTAACACAGACTTTTGACATTGGGACTTCCGGTGTTCAAATGTCGATTTCATGTTACCATTTCCGAAATTTTGGTAATTCGTTAATACCAATTTCGGCAAATCGGTTTGATCAAAAGGTAGAAAATTATTTTGATTTTCAACATTTTGACAGCAAACCATATATATAAGAAGGGTGGTGGGAGAGCCCTCCACTTGGGGGTCCAGGAACATGTTTTCCTTATTTTTCAGGACCATTTTCAGTCTCGGTACCAGCTTAGATTTCTCCATCCCCACTCCCCTCATCCTCCAATGATGAAGTAACTTCTGCATCTAATGTCAGGCTTCAACACAGGTATTTAATGGCTCCATGGACTCCTATAAAACCAGTCAGGTTTGCAGGATTTTGACCCTAGGGATGCTGATTCAAAGGCACTGCTGCTTGATTGAAAGACTGAGGGGAGCACTAAAGGTTTGAGTCCATCAATGATCAAGAGGTTGAATAAGTTTTTTTCTTATTATGATACCTCCTTAGAGCTCTATTTGAAGTGCTACCACAAAAGATTTAAGGTGTGGCCAAAACTGACATCCTGGGGGGGCAGAAGAAATAACTTCCTCTCTATTAGTATCTTACCCCAGAGGTATGGATCTGGCAAAAACAGATGAGTATTTTCTCCTTCAAGTTCCAAATCCAGGAAGTCATATGGTTTGGTTCTTAATCTTCTTTGGTGAAAGAGGTGCTCTCAAACGGTTTACCTTTATATCATCGATCACACTTTGTTGAACGGCCACTTAATTGACGCAGTTTATGCGAACCGAAACCGCAAAAAATTTTAATCATCGAAAAACATTCAACATTTCCGGCCGTGCCACACCTCCACACCATTGCTACCATGGGTCAAAAAGGGGCGAGGTTTTGTCGTTCGCATATTCGGAATTTAACGTTGGAGACGTTCGCATTTCGGCATTTGCGGAAGTCGTGTCGCCCATATCAAGATTGATGATATAAAGGTAAACCCTCTCAAACTCAACAGCTACAGTCGCAGAGGATTTATCTTTTGTCAGGCTGTGACACAGTCATATGCAAACCTTTGCAAACACAGGCCAGCTAAGACATCTATATGAGTCCTGACAGCTGGCTCTCAATCATTAGGTCTACTTTGTTGATGAATGCTTATCCCTCTCTCAGAGAATCTTTCTAAACCTTTGGAACACATCTTACTTTTATCATCTTGGCCACTGTCTGTAAGGATGATGAATTCAGGCAGTGCAATAAAAACTATGGAGAGGGTAGATGTCCACCATGGTACCTAGGAAACAGGATATGGCCTAGATGTCTCCACAATTTCCAGCAAAGCTTGAGTAGCACCAAAAACAATGATCCCACTGAGTTCCTTCAAAGGGGTCACAATACTCTGTAGTAACAAGGTGTCAGTCTAGGGGCACACTAGGTGGAACCTCACTGACCCAGACATCTACAGGCCTCTGCTGGATCAGCTAAGTTACTAAGTCCTCTTACTCACAGCCTGCTTTGTTCTTAATTGTTTTGTTGGGTACTTACACTTCTCTGGAAGTCACCTAGAACAATATGATAGACAAAATGATTACTAAGCATTTCCTGCATCAAAAACGAACAAAATAATATAACAAGCAGCCACTCATTTTAAAAGTTACATGTCTAATTGATATCTGGGGTGGAGGAGGAGCTCAGTTAATTGTGGATATTTGTTAAAGCTTTAGAGATCAGATCAGACAGATGAACATCTGCCCCTGGCTCTTTCCCATGAATAAGGCATAATACTGCAGCAGAAATCACTTCAAATAGCAATGTGAAATGGTCAATGAAGAAACAGTCAAAACAGCAGATACAAAAAAGCATGTGACACAACCAAATACAACTACCGAAACACAATGTCAACTCCAGTATTGTAGTGATCCAGTGCATTTCTCAGACTGGTAAGAAATGCTACATCTGTTGTAAAGTAAACTAGTCTACAATATTCCTTTGAGTAAACTACACAACTTGGACTCCTAGACATCCTAGTATCAACAGACAAGTCCAACTGTCACATCACTATAAATGGAGTACCCTCTCTATGTTATCCACTGTCCATAATACCTACCTCAACAAACCAGAATCCGTAACTAATGAACCAACATTATCACCTTGGAGTATTTCAAGTACCAATCTACAAACCAATGGAAATACACTGCTAGCAACAAATACACAGAGCAGTTCCTAAACTTTACTAACACCAGCTCTCTTGACCAGTTGTACCTTTTCCTACTAGGAGATCCATTCTCCTTGATGTGGCTCTCACTAACACAGCAGAAGTCTGTTTCACACCAGTCTTCCCCTCTATGATCAAATAAGACCACCATACCATCATTATTCCCTAACAACCCAACCCAACTCTGCACCTAGTTCCACTATATTCAGGGGATACTAAAAGGCAAACACCTAGCACTACTGGATAATCCAAAGAAATTCAAAAGCTCCTCTCTGCACCCAAGTGATTCCATAACAAAAGCAGCCTCCCATACCACTCACTCTTATACCTGCTCTACACCTGTATGAATGCCTCTTTCCAAATTTGGCACAAGTTTGACATTAAATTAAGAACAAGCCCAATAGTAGAATTGTAATATAAACAACTTCCAGGATCTGTAATCAGGAATAACTCTTGCCTGACATAGCCAGGGCCTTTTAACTGGGGAGCTATCTCTCTTACTCCCCACAAAACACAATCCCTGTCACTGATGTCTACACATTTACAAATAAACTGCCTTGGAACATTTCTATTACGAAAAAGGGGATGCACAGAGTATGCTCTCTCAATATTTCTCACAAAGGACTTAACCAATTTCTTGAACTCTTCTTTACTAAAATGTGTTGCCCCACACCAAGACACATATGCTTCTTTTAAACCAAGGAACTTCTTCTTGGATTGATCGTTCTGGTTAAAGAACTTAGGCTCCAAACCAGTTACTATACATAAGGAAGGTTTGTGGCCTACACTCTTGTGACAGGAGACGATACTCCCTTCTGAGCTGGGAATTGCTGGTTGAAGGCTTATTGTGCCTTTTATTCTAAAGGTGTCTTAGTTTTGGTTTAAGCACTTGGGCTCCAAACCAGTTATTTTACATTAAGAAAGTTTGTGGTCTAAACTCTTGTGGAAAGAGAAGGTAGCCTCCACCCTTCTAAGCTGGGAACTGCTGGTGAAGGTTTATTGTGTCTGTTTTTTAATTGTCTTTGTTCTTGTTTAAGCACTTAGGCTCCTAACTAGTTATTTTTCTTTAGGAAGGTCTAATGTATACACTGTTTTGGCAGGAGAGGACAGCCCATGCCCGTCTGAGCTGGGAACTGCTGTTCTAAGTCTTATTGTGCCTTTATTTGATTGGCTAGAGGGCTAGCTTGTTTAAAAATGTGAATATCTGTGCCTGGGCATTTGGTGACGTTTGGCGACCATGGTACTTGTGAAGAAGAGTGTTGCTGCTAAACTCTACAAAATCTATTACTAACATTACTATATCCGCTGTTCAGTACTTGTTTCTCACATTGTTTTTGTCACAGCTGCATTAATTGTTTCTGTTTTGAATATATGCACTTCCTGTCCTTACAGTCTTTAGTTAGAACTGCCTTGGTTCCACTTTAGTGAGTGTAGTGGGATTCCTGAGTTATTTTCAGGCCGAGAACTGTGTAAATCAAAGAAGAGTCTGCTGATCTGAATGGCCACAGGGCCTTGTTTGTGTATTTTTTTATATCACATCTCCTCTGCTATTTAAGTGCCACAGATGCACAACACTTGGCTCATAATCTACGAGTAAGCTAAGAATTTCATTACCATATCCACTGTTTCGGCACTCGTTTTGTTATTACAGCTGTGTTAATTGAGTGTTTCTGTATTGAATATCTGCACTTTTTGACCTTTTTAATTACAGTATTAGTTAGAACAACTTCTCTCCACAGCAACGTCTAGCAGTGATCTGTACAGTCACTAATACCTCACAACATAATTTCCCCTTGTAATCTGTGTAGATGCCGATCTCTCACAGTGTAACTTTTCCCTTAAAATGCTCTTATTGTCTAGACAGATGTTTTTAACTACTAAAGTACCCAGTTTCTGCATAGCTGAGCATTGCTCATCAAGTTCATTGTCTTATTGTCCTTTTCAATATTTAAATTTCCCTCACTCCTCCATAGTAGATCAGTAGCCATGGATATGCACTCCTGATTCTCTCTGTGGCCAGTCTGGCTGAGATGCGTATTCTGAGATATTGTATCACTGCCTCATGTACACTGACAACCAATTTATTCTCTAAAAACAGACAAAGTATGCAAGAAGTGCAAATACTTAAACACTGGAGGGAAAACTGTCTCATACAACCAAAACTAATACTACAGAGGTTGTCAGTGATACCTGCGCCACACCTACTACACAGGGTAACTCTACACATAAAACTTCTTATGCTAAGGCACGTACAGGTAGCCTTCCTAAGAAACTAAGACCTGCTGCACAGCACAATCAAAAAAAGGGTCCTCACCCATCATGTAAGCACTCCGTTAAAACATCACTCACAGCTACACACAGTAACACTGTACCCAATGCCTCTACTGCTAAGTCTTTAAGGCAAACCAAAGCACAGCCAAATTTCCTGGTCACTGTTGATTCTATAGTGAGGCACATAAATGTTCCCCTCACCAGATTGCGTGAGGACAGTCATAGTTATCTGCCTTTCCAGGGCTAGGATCCGTCAAGTCACACAGGCACTCAGGTCACTGAACCACAGGTACCAGTATGACTCTGTCACAGTCCACGTGAGTGTTAATGACCTTCCTTGATTATATGAGGCGAGGCATGATCTAATCAGCTGATTATGTGCCTCAGGCAGGTATGATCCTAGAAATGAGCAGTTTACAACCTTCTCCATTGATGATGCCATGTTACCAACAAAAATGATTGATTTTAACAACTGGCTTAGTTTCCGGTGTCAATCCAAAAGGGTTAGAATATCTGACAGCCTGGAAGGACATGGCTGACAGTCCACGCTGATTTGCCAGGGATGGTCTGCACTTATCCCCTCTAGACTTTCGGATACTGGCAAAGACCTTTTCCATCCCCATAGTGCCTTTTTTAGGCAACGCCAAACTGATCAGCCTCCCAACTTAACTGAGCCCATGAAGAAATATCTGAAGGTGGTACTGCTCGGTGCTAGAAGTTTTAACAAGAAACTCCATTCCCTGCAAGCCTTCCTCTCCCTGGAGAGTGTAAACATCTGTATAATAATGGAGACATGGTTTAAAGTTAGGAAGAGTGCCCCACCAAAGCAAAGTTATAATGCCTTTCACACCTTTAGACCAGCTACTGCACAGGAGGGAACTACAGGTGGAGGATTCTCAATCTATATTAAAACCAACCTCACATCCAAACTAGTTAAAGTGTATGACCCACTGGAACTAATACATGTGCAACTCACCATACACAGGGTCTTGTGCAACCATGTCCTTGCAACCTAGAGGTCCCCCTCCATGTCCCAGGAAACCCATACTAAATATCTCAGTGTACTATAATCCCTCACCATTCAACCCAATAAGATATTCATGAGGTATCTCAATTACCCCTCTATATACTGGGAATCCTACACCACTTCTAATGCACAAACCCAGCAATTCTAAACATTATTAATACCAACAACTTGGAACAGTTGGTCCATTGTCTTACCAGGGGTATACACATCCTTGACCTTCTACTCACAAAGAGGGGGGCATGCTCCTCACCCAATGTAATGTCTCTGCTCATCAGATCTGACTGTAAGGCAGTATTGCTTGAAATAAAAATTAAATTTGGGGATCCAGCAAAAC
Organism: Protopterus annectens; assembly: GCF_019279795.1. Taxonomy (NCBI): domain Eukaryota; kingdom Metazoa; phylum Chordata; order Ceratodontiformes; family Protopteridae; genus Protopterus; species Protopterus annectens. Next base: position 522,851,050 of record NC_056733.1, read on the forward strand.
CAAAAACATTTCGAAACTATTCTAAGGCTAATCTTTCTCTACTAAGTGACACCTTGGCTAAATTCCAAGCAATCCCAAACCCAGTAAACACCATCACATATGCTGAACTATTTACAAAATCTCTGTACAGCCATGTTGATAGCTGTATAGAGTGAGCTGTGCCCACTCATATTAAAAATAAGACAAACTCAAAAGACAAGCCACTCTGGTGGAATAGCAATATAGAAAGTTCTGCCAGATGGCACCCCAATGTCAGCAAGTATACAAAAGACTTTCACCACTGCAGGATACATGGTACACCTGGCATAGGCTGCAGTTGTACACAGGCCATAAAACAGATGTACGTACGTACCATCCTCAGAAATGAATGCCTCAGTAGGAAAGGGTTACTAAGGATAAAGTGATGTGTGCATCCAGGAAAAACAGGAGTCCAGTGGGGAAGACGGGAGAGATAGAATACTGCAGCAGTGAAGAGAAGGACGCCCATGGTTATGGTAAGATTTTACACAACTTTTCTATGTCCTTCTATTCACTTGCTGCAGAATTCTTCATTTGAGGGAGAGTGCCAAAGCTCAAGAGAGAAAGGAGGAGGCAAGAGTAGAGGAGCTTTCAATTAATCCATGCAGAATGGGTCTGCAAAACCAGTTGTGGATCTGGAAATAGAATCCAGTTTGTTATGTTTGGTGAAGGTATGAATGGTAGACCAGGTGGCTGCTTCATGAATGGCAGTGTTATCCAGATATTTGAAGAAAGCCTTGGAAGAAGCCATGGCTTTACCAGAGTTGGCCTTTACAGGGGAGAAAAGAGTCCTTCCATGGTTAGTGTAACAAAAGGAGATGACTTTACAGATCCAGGATGATATGATCTGCTTGAAAGCTCCCTGGGACGGAAATTAATGAAGAGCTAGTCAGATTTCCTGAAGGGTTTAGTCTTGTCCGGGTAGTACCTCAGTTGTCTGTGAACATCCAAGGAGTGTAGGATTCTCTCACACCAGTGTTGTGGAGGTGGGTGAGAAGGTAGGGAGTTGGACGGATTGGCTGAGAGACAGAGAGTTAACCACTTTCAGAATAAAGGATAGGTTAGTCCTCAGAGATACCCGGTCCTTACGGAAGAGTAGAAAGGGGGAGACAGCAATTAGGGCTTGGAGTTATGACACCCTTCTAGCTGAAGTCAAGGCAACCAGCAAGACTATTTTCTAGGTGCAATGCTTGAAAGTTGGACGCTGCTGATTCAAAGGGAGACAAAGTAAAATTCTCTAATACAAAGCCGAGGTCCCAGGAAGGAGGGATGGGTTTCCTGGGAGGTCTAATGTGGAGGATGCCTTTAAGGAACTGCTTCACTTCAAACCTGGAGGCGACAGAGGGAGATAAGGGCAGACATGCAGATATGGCTGACATGTGGGCTTTGACTGATGAAAAAGACAAGCCAGCATTGAGCAACTCACAAAAGTAGCATAAAACCACTGGAATATCCAGTTAATGGATTTTGATCCTTAGATTGGCACCATAATGAAAATGTTTTCCATTTGGAAACATATGACTTTCTAGTGTTGGGTTTTCTGGCCTCCTAAAAAACCCTGAGCACATCTTCGGAAAAAAGGTGTCTAAAAGTAATTAGAACCCTATCACCCATAAAGTCAATTGAGTTGATAGGTGAGGGTGAACAAGGGATCCTTTGTTCTGTTTGAGAAAGTCCACTCAGTGGGGTAACTTGTGGTGATGGCCCTGGGCTAATTGAAGGAGAAGGGGAAACCTCTGCTGTCTTGGCCAAAAGGGAGTCACCAGCAAGACTTCTGGTTGATCCTGCCTGATTTTCAGCAGGACTTTTGATATCACAGGAAGGGGAGGGAAAGTGCAGAGAAACATCCCCCTCCATGAGAAAAAGAGAGAGTCCACTTTCCAAGCTAGAAGACTTGGGACTCTGGCAAAAAAATCTTGCAAACTGCTTGTTCAGAGGACAGGCAAATAGGTCTAATTTCAGAGTACCCATTGGTGGACTATGTCCAGGAACACATCCCTGTGAAGTATTCATTCATGAGATTGAGTCCATGAACTGCTCAGTGAGTCTGCTACAAGATTTCTGTCAGAGGGGATGTACACCACCTGAATGGTCATGTTGTGTTTTTCCAGAAAGTCCATAGGAGGGCCAACCTGCAGAGGAAGTAGGATCTGGTCCCCCCGCTTGTTCACATACCAGAGACAGTCATGTTGTCAGTGAACAACTTCAGTGGGCCAGGCCAAAGGAGGGGTCTGAAGGTTTGAACGGTCAGGAGCAATGCTCTCATTTTCCTTATGTTGATGTGTTCCCTTTTTGGGAGAGGGACCACCTTCCTTGGACAGAGAACTTTCCCATGGCCACTCCCCAGCCTGTCTGAGGCATCTGTGTAAATTTCTTGGACATCCAGAGGATAGAGAGGTAGTCCTGAATTTAGGTTTACCTGTTGAGACTACTACAGAATTTCCTTTTTCAAGCAAGGGATCAGGGGAGTGGAGAATTCTAGAGGATGTGAACATTGGGTCCAGACAGACCAGAGGAACCACTGGAGCTTCCTCATGTGTAGTCTTGTCAGAGGTACCATGGGAATGGTGGAGGCCATGAACCCTAGTAACCTGAGAAGTTCCCTGGCTATGATGTCGTGTAAAGGCAAAAGAGACAGGAAGAAAGTGTGAAGATCCTCTGCTTTTTATGGGGGTAGAGACACTCTTAGTATATCTGTCTGAATTCTACACCCAAGGAAAATCTGGTCTTGCATTGGAGACAGGGTAGATTTTTTGTAACTTATGTAAACCCTACGTTTCCCAGTAGGGAAATGGTGGTTTGGAGATTGTGTTGCAGGATCAGTGGGCTCTGGGCCTGTAAGAGTAGGTCATCCAGATATGGAAATATTTGGATACCTAGTAGCCTGCAATGGGCAATGACCGGAGCCAAGCATTTGGCGAAAACTCTCGGAGAGAGGCCAAAGGGCAATGCAGAGAATTGAAAATGCCAGGACCCCACAGAAAACACAGCTATTTCCTGTAATTTGGGTGGATAGGGATGTGCAGATAGGCATCTTATATGTCCACAGATGCATGAAACCCTGAGGAAAGAGCCTAGGGAAAGGGTCTGGACAGTAAGCATTCTGAAGGAAGGGACATTTAAGAATGTGCTGAGGTGGGACAAGTCCAGAATTGGCCTCCAAGGGCCATCCCTTCTGGGCACCAGGAACATCCTTGAATAGAATCCTTTTCTCTTGGAATTGTCAGGGACTTTTTGAATGGAGCCATGTAAGCAGAGGTCTGAAAGGAGATCGGGGAAGCAATGTTGCTGATCTCAGAGGGGGGGGGGGGGGGCAACCCTGAAGCTGGGAGTGTGAGTGTATTGACAGACCAAAAAATATCTGTTTCTTATAATGCAAAGGGCCCAGTTGTCCTGGGTAATGCCTTCCCACACCCTGAGAGCTTTTGAGAGGAAGAGGGGGAAGGGAACAGGGACAGGATAACCACAGACTCCCTGCTCTGTCAGGAAAGGACTGTTTTTGTTGAGGAGGGTTCTGAGGAGCCCTTGTCCTCTTGAGGTCTCTTTCCTCCCCTAGAAGATGTACTGTTCTGCTGTTGACAGTGGCTATGGACAAAGACAGGTTTTGAAGAAAAGTTCTTATGGAACCTTGACACTGGTGAAACTAGATGTTTTAACTCCTTGAGTTCATTGCACTTTTCTTGTAGGGACTTGAAAAGTGATGCAGCAGCAGGGCCAAAGAGAGAAAAGTTACTTATGGGGGAGCCATAAGTTTGGATATGAAATCATCCTGAAGTGGTTGTAGTCTGAGGAAGGAAAACCTTCTAAGCACAGACCCTGTTGCAGCTGCCCTAGCACAGGCCTCAGCAGACTCACAGCTGCATTTTATTGAATGTTTGGCCACTTGAGAAGAGGCTCCCAACTGAGACAGGGCCAAGGTTTTTCCCTCCGACCCACGGAGGTCTGAGATGGAAGCAGTAACTAGCCTGAGACAATAATTCTAGACAATATTTTGTCATGTGAGCCTGGTAGTTGATAGCACCGAAAGCTAAAGTTGCAGAGGTGTAGGTCTTTTTACCTAGTCTTTCCAAGGTTCTACTTTCCTTGTCTGAAGGCAACAGAGCATCTGAAAAGAAAATTATAGTCCTCTGGAACTTTGTAAAAAAGATCAGGCATCTTGGAGGCTGGGGCATGAGAGTACATATTTTGAGATGCATTGATAAATGCATCCAAAAATGCTGGGTGATCAGGTGGAACCAAAGAGGAGCTAGGTAAATCCATTTGTAGCAATTGGTAGTACTTTCTTGTACATCTGAAATTTGGGTGGTATCCTACTTGAAGTGCTCCCCCATTTTCAAGATGATTTCCCCAAAGGAAATTTCTTCCATGGGGGACTCAGCGCCTGAAGACTCCTCTTCAGGTGATACATATTCTAGAGCGTATCTGGGTTGAGTAGTCTAAGGATTCCTCTTCTTCAGAAGAGGATTCCTCTGATGGTTCGGAATCCTTAACCTTTTTCAGGGAGGACTGAGGACCTGAGGAAGGAGGAGGTACTGTGGAACTCCTTTTAAAGGCCATGAAGGCCTGGAAAAGACTTTGGGAAAAGGCCTGCCACTCAGAAAGGGCCTCTTTAGTAGTGGATAAATGTTTTGTCTTTTGCTTTTTTCAGCTGGAGCTACTATTTTTGAAGGGTAGGTGGGCCAGAAGTTGGTCTAGTATCAGACGGCTCAGATGTTGTGACTTCAGATGCAAAGCTGCAAGCTAACTCCCTAGGGTCCTCAACAATTTCAAGCCGCGGTTCCCCCTCACTGTCCAAGTTGGCCATCTGTTCAACATCTACTGACATGCTCGCAGCTGAAGGCAGAAATGGGTTTGGTCTGTGACTCCAAGCCAGAGACCCCCAAGTGCCTCCAGGTTGACGAGCGCCTTGGGGGGGGGACATCAGATGGAAGAGGTGCAGCTGACTCAGTATCGGACTCTGAGGCACCCTCCATATGTTTAGTTAAAAGTTTTAAACTCTGGTTTTCCAAATACATTGCTAAGGAATTAAGCCTGCTTCTGAAGGTCTTTGGAACAAACAATTGGCAAACACTATATGACCTATGGTCATACTTGGGACCAAGGCAGAAGAAACACTATGTATGGCTGTCCTTATGTGGAATTTGTCTTCCACACTGGCACTTGACTTTCCTGGATGACAACAAAGAGGAACAAAGAAAAATTCCCCAACGGGGCACTTATCTGAGAAAACGACAAAAAACACTGGAAACTGCAAGAATGACGTTCAGTAGCTGGCTTTCTGACTGGTGGCATAAAAGTTCTGGGGATAGTATGTGCGAACGTCCATTTTATGGCCTCCGTTCAACTGCAACATATGCTAGATGTACCACGTACCATACAGTGGTGAAAGTCTTTTGCATACTGACCGTCGTTGGGGCATCATCTGGCAGGGATATCTCTCAAGTGAAGAATACTGCAGCAAGTTAACAGAAAAACATCAATAGGTTATTAAACAAAATAAAAAAAATATTGAAAAAGCATATGCGGAACAAAGTCATACATACTAAAAGCCCCCTGACCAATCTAAACGGGCAGTTAAGAGGGTTAATTGTTACTTCATAGGCTAAATTTGAAATAAGACAGCTTCTCAGGCAAAGAACAACCACAAAGCCTTCTACAGCTATATCCATAACCTCAGGGGAAATATGCAACAATGCTCAGAACTTAAAAAGGCAAATGGCAACACCCACATTAAATCAGAGGCCGCTGACAGGTTCAGCTTAAATTTCTCCCCCTACTCCCTCCTGATAGTCCAAAGGAATTACTGCATACCACAATTCCCCAACCATTGCTAGGGAACAGGTCATCAATACACTTTCCAAGACAAAAAACACTATATTGGTAACATCTCAATATGGTTAATAAATAGCCTGAAACATGCCCTCTCTGGTCCACTTGAATCACTTTTCAAATGGACCCTACAGTAAGGTTTTGTGTCCCTAGGAACAGAAGCTAGCTACGGCTATTCCCCTACACAAACAAGGTCCAATCACTGATCCAGTTAACTATAGGCCCTTATGTCTTACCAGCCTCATATGTAAGGCCATGGAAATAATCATCATGGACATGATAAATTAGGAAATAGGTAACCTGCAAAAGCTGGACCCATCACAGTTTGGCTTTGTTAAAGTAAGGTCATGCCTATTAAATCTGGTGGACTTTTTTGAGAAGGTCACAAATGCATTGGATGAAGGCAAGACTGGGCACACAGCTTACCTCAACCTGGCCAAGGCTTTTGATACAATACCCCACTCAGGCAATATAGGCAAGCTCACTAATTGAGGTATAAAACATTTTATCACCCACTGGATAGCTCTTGCTCACTAATAGGACGTGGGAGGTCAAAATAGATGAGGCCACCTCAAGCAAGAGGCCAGTCACTGGCTGAGTCCCAAATGGCTTGGTGTTGGGCCAGCTCCTTCTTGGCATCCATTTCTCTGAAATGGAGGCAAATCCTTAAAGTTTATGGCTGACTACATTTGTAGATAACTGCAAGCTGTGCATTATCATCAACTCTCCTACAGACACTAGCATTCTTCAGGAAGGCCTGTCTCTAACAAATGGTGCTAAAGCCATGGTCTTAAACTCAAAGCTAAGAAATGCATAACTGTACCCCTTGGGAGGTCAACCATCCCAGCTAATCACCATGCTGATAAAACGCCCCTAAAAGTCAACCCACTGGTCAGGGATAATACAGTTGTGTATACTTACCATAAATGTAGATGTTCGAGTGTATTCACTGTTGCAGTCATCACATTTGGGTTATCTGCTTGCAGTAGCCCTCAGTCGGCCTGATTAACAAAGTCTTGGGTCCTGCTTCAGTTGCTGTCTCTTCTTCCTTGATGTCAGGTCGTCAGGGGTATAAAACATGCACCCGACGCCATTACATCAGTTTTTCTTGCCCCAGATGTCAGGTGCCCCCTTAATGGGAAGCAATAAAACATATATATATATATATATATATATATATATATATATATATAAGGATATACCTCCAATAAAAAAGCAAATACACCAAAAAGCTTTTAAGCATAGTAAAGGAGAGTAGAGGTATAAGCAAAAAAATCAGGGGGCTGGAGGGAGGGTAACCAGGACTGCAACAGTGAATACACTCGAACATCTATATTTATGGTAGGTGTACACAACTGTACTATGTTCTTCGTGTTTCAAGGTTGCAGTCATCACATTTGGGTAGATTCCCAAAGCTAAGGATGGGGGGAGGAATTTAGATAGCATTAGGACCAGCTATAAGACCCTGCAAGACTGCAGTGGCAAAGCCAGCTCTGGATTTAGAGAAAAGTGGCAAATGGTAATGCTTGGTGAAGGTATGTACAGAACTCCGGGTAGCAGCTTCTAGGATGTCCCTGGTAGGGACAACTCTGAGAAAGGCTGTAGAGGTAGATGTAGCCCTGTGTGAATGGGGTCTGATCCCTTGTGGGATTGGTTTTCCATGGTGCTTATAGCAGAAATGAATGCAATGGTCTATCCATTTAGAAATGGTTTGCTTTGAAATATCATTCCCCTCTAACCGTCCAGCAAATGCCACCAGCAGTTGTTCATATTTCCTTTGAGGTTTAGTCCTGTCCAAGTAAAATCTAAGTTGTCTGTGCACATCTAAGGAGTGCAGTATCAGTTTCCCTTTGTTCTGTGGATTAGGAAAGAAGGTTGGCAAATGAATGGACTGACTGACAGCCACACTGGATACCACCTTGGGCATGAAGGAGAGATTGGTTCTGAAGGACACCCTGTCCGCATGAAAGATGATGAAAGGCTCCACTGCAATAAGGGCCTGTAATTCAGATACCCTTCTTGCTGAAGTGATTGCTAAAAGAAAGGCTGTTTTCTAAGAAAGGAATTTTAAATCTGCACTAGCAGCTGGCTTGAAAGGAGGAAGAGTGAGTTTCTCCAATACAAAGTTAAGGTCACAGGCTGGAGTTGGAGCTCTCTTGGGGAGTCTTAAATTTTTGGCCCACTGAGGAACTGCCTGAGCAGTGGACGAGAGAAGAGGGAAGGTTCTGTGTTACAATGAGCTGAAATGGCTGAGGCGTGAATTTTGATGGAGGAAAAAGGAAGGCCCTTGTGAAGCATCTCAGTTAAGTATTGTAAAATCTGAGGTAAGTTGGGCGCTCCTGTGCTCATCCCTTGAGATTGGTTCCAGGCACAGAATCTTTTCCATTTTTCAGCATAAGATTTTCTAGTACTAGGCCTCCTTGCCTCTAAAATGATATCCATCACTGGTTTACTGAGGGATGATAAAAGAGAGATTAGGTAATTAGCCAGGCTGCTAGGTTCAGGATTTGAAGCTGAGGGTGCAGAATCTGGTTCTCCTGCTGACACAACAGGGTAGGGGTCAGAGGCAGGTGCCATGGGGCTAACAGTGACATACTGTGCAAGAGGGGGTACCAGTGTTGGCATGGCCAGTCTGGTGCAATCAATATCATCCTTGGTTTGTCCTGTTTGATCTTTAGCAGTACTTTGGAGAGGAGAGGCAGAGGAGGAAAGGCATAAATTGATAGGTTTTTCCAGCTGAAGGACAGAGCATCCACTTTCCAAGCTTGTTTGTGGAGTCCTTGTGCAAAATATGTCCCAACTGGTAGTTTTGGGGAGAGGCAAACAGGTCTATATCTGGGCTACCCCATTTGTTTGTCAACATGTTGAAAATCTTTGGTTCCAGTTTCCACTCGTGTGGGTCCATGAGGTTTCTGCTTAGTGTATTTAGTTTTCCTGGCAGGAATTGAGCTTGTAGATGCACTTGGTAGCTCAAGACTGTGTTCCACAATGCCATGGCTAGTCTGCAGAAAGGGTAAGAATGGGTACCCCCCTGCTTGTTTATGTACCACATAACAGTGGTGTTGTCCATCTTTATCATTAATTGCCCTGGAAAAATGTGGTCCTTGAAGGCTGTCAGAACATTCTGTACAGCTAACATTTCTTTGTGATTGATATGCAGGTGCATTTGACTCGAGTTCCATTTGTCCTGACTGCACTTCCCTGCCAGGTGAGCCCCCCATGCATAGTCTGATGCGTCTGTTGTTAGGGTTTGGGCGGCAGGGGGTGGAGTGAATGGTAGTCCCTTGTTTTGGTGGCAAGCCTCTGCCCACCAAAGAAACTCTAGGCATAGGCAAGGTATGATAGGAATCATTGCTTCTAGATCCTGAGAATGTTGACACCATAGGATTTTTAGATACCATTGTAGTTTCTTCATATGCAGTCTTGTATATGGAATTAGAAGAATGCAGGAGGCCATGAACCCCAAGCCTTGCAGTATTTGCCTTGCAGATAGCAGGGTTTTCGTGGCCACTAGTTTGAAGTAGGTTGTCAAATTAATTTGTTTCTCTGGTGTGAGGAAAGCCATCTGGGAAGCTGTATTCAAGCTTGCTCCCAGGAATATAATTTGTTGACAGGGTACTAGGTGAGATTTATTTTCTTTTATGGTGTACCCCAGACAAGTTAGCAGCCTTTGTACAAAGGCCAGATGATTCAAAAGTATGTCCTGGCTTTCTGCCTGAATTAGACAATCGTCCAGGTATGGGTATATTTGAATATTTCTTTGCCTGCAAAATGCAATGACTGGAGTTAGGCACTTTGTGAATACCGTGGGTGCATTAGATAAGCCAAAGGGCAGTGCAGAGAACTGATAGTGTGTGTAACCTGCTTTCAAGTGAAGGTATCTTCTGCAAGATTCCCTGATTGGGATGTGCAGGTAAGCTTCCTTTAAATCGAGTGTTGCCAACCAGGCATCTTTTCCTGGCATAGGAAGCAACTGGTGAAGAGTCAGCGTCTTGAATTTTGGAATCACCAAAAAGGTGTTTAGAGTAGACAGGTCTAGGATAGGACACCATGAATTGTCTTTTCTGGGTACCAGGAAAAGTCTTGAGTAGAAACCTTGTCCCTTTTCCTCTTCTGGTACGGTTTGAGTAGCCTTTATGCTTAAAAGAGAGAGTACTTGCTTTTGAGCCTCTGCCCACTGATTTGGGGGGTAGATCTGGCCAACCGTTTGGGGTTGGTAACGTGTGGAAGTGAAATCTGTATCCTTGGGACACTATGTTTAAAACCCATTTGTCCTGGGTAATGAGCTCCCAGTTTTTTGCATGTAGGGCAATCTTTCCCCCCAAAGGGGCAGTCAGTTAAGAAGTGCTTGGACGTTTTAAAATGAAGTAATTGAGACAGTTTACCATATGTCGGGAGTTTTACTACTCCCAGATTTGGAAGAGGGGGCCCCCCCCTCTGCTTAGTCCTGTGCGTATCCTGGGACTGAAGCCTGGGTGTTCTGCTGGATCTGGGTTTGGACTGAGAAGGCCTGGAAGAGGCAGGAAAGGATCAATTCTTAGAGGGCCAATGCCTACAAAATCTTGGAGGTTGTACTTGCAAGAAATCTATAACAGTTTATATAGATTTAGCTTTTTCTTCCATCTTTTTAAGAACTTCTGCCTTGTTGCCAAACAGGCGGTCGTGATTTAAGGGAGCATCCAGTAATGTAACTTTAACATGATTTGGTAAGGATTGCTACTTAAGCCAAGCATGCCTTCTAAGTACTGACCCAGTGACAGCAGCCCTGCAAGATGCCTCTAGTGAATCAAAACCACATTGCAAAGTATGTTTTCCAACTTGTTCAGCAGAATGCATTAAATCTTATAAATCCTTATTTTCAGCACAATCAGGAATCAACATCATGTTCTGTTTTAGCAATCCAATAATATGCTGCTGATACTTATATAACATATGAACCTGGCAGTTTAAGGCCCTAATGGCCAAAGTTGCAGAAGTGTATACCTTCTTACCCCATCTATCCAGCACCCTGGAGTCTCTGTCAGAGGGAGTAGGATTTTTGGCAGTAGTAGCTTTGATGCCCTTGGGACTCTGTGAAATGGTCTCAGGATCCGCAGTAGGATTTTTGAAAAGGAACTTGTGAAAGTCAGGAACCCTGCAATATTTATCAGGTTTTCTGGGGGCAGGAGGTAAAAAGTCAGGGGCCAAACTAGATTCCGAAAAGGCATCATCAACAATGTCTAGTACAGGAGGGATAGCTAAAGGCCTGTGCTGGGGCAGGAGTAAGAAACCCCTAAGCCTCTTTTTAGAATCAGAGAAATCCTGACTTTCCCAACGAAAATGCTCCTTAAGAGTATGCAAGGTTTCATCAAAAGAGAAATCCTCCGGGGGAAAAGCAGAGGGAATAGAGCCCTCAGCATCAGAATCCTCACAGGTAGATAAAATAAATCTTGGTCATCAGAGGAAACAGAAATTTCAGAATCCTGGTCAGAAGTATCATAAGCAAACTCAGTCCTAGGTCTCTTGAGGTTGGCTTCCCCTGATTAAAGTAATAAGGTCTTCAGCCATTCTTATCATTTGTTTTTTAGGCATAGAGGCCTGACCATGTGGTCTGGGTGTCAGTTTTCTAGGCATGGGTCAAGTTTTAGACCTTGAAGAAGAAGATGGCGTTGGTTTAATATGCAAGTCAGTAGGCCTGAATATGCCCTCAGAAGCCGGTGCCTGCACAGCGGCTCCAGACCCATCCAAGGTAGAGACATCCGTAGGTTCCACAATTGAAGCATCTCGTGGCATACCGAGAAGAATGGGTCTCAGTAGAGGCCTGCAAATCTGAAGTAGTGGGTATCAGGGGCTGCAAAAGCGCCTCTCTGAGTACCAGCAAACTGGCAACTGGCTTAGGAGAAGCGTCGTTGGCAGCTTTGGACCAAGGCGGCCTGTTCTGGACCTAGGCGGCCTGGCTCTGTCTTTATCTTTGCGTCTTTTCGGAATGTCGGTAGTTGGATGGCTTACCGAAGACATATCTGGATAATTGAACCGAGCACCAAAATATTTAGAAGTGAAAATATACCGACAACGGATAGTTTGTGGTTTAAATAAGGCAAAACCGACAGCGAGGTACATCGTGGTCAGGGCCTAGGCAAGGAATACAGTACGAATGAAAATCTTTATGAGGTATTTGCTTTCCATAAGAAATGCAATTATTTACTTTTACTGACATCGGTTTAGAGCAAGAAACAGTTCCCCCAATTGCCACTTAGCTTTTAGTTGAAGACTTCAGTTCTGAAACTCGAAAATGAAAATTTCAGGAGTCGGCCGACTGGCAATTGCGAACTGCTTCTGCTTTGGGCACCACACGGCAAGAAAGACTGATGTAATGGCATTGGCTGCTTGTTTTATACCCTTGACGACCTGACGTCATGGAAGAAGAGACAGCAACTGACGCAGGACCCAAGACTTTGTTAATCAGGCTGACTGAGGGCTACTGCAAGTAGATAACCCAAATGTGAAGACTGCAACAGTGAAACATGAAGAACATCTGGGTATGCATCTTGACAGCAACGTTACCTTTGACCAACACATGTCCACAGTAGTGAGGAAATCTTTTTATGTTGTGCAACTTATAGGTAAAGGCATGGCATCTAGGCCCAAAGAGGTCATTATCCCACCATACTCCACTTTTATCAGACCAATCATAGAGTACAATGCTCCCTTCAGTATGTACCTGACCAAGCATATGCAGCAACTAGAGTGACCTCAGAGGTTCCTTACTAAAAGAATACAAGGCATAACAAACCTGCCTTATGCAGATCACCTTAAAGCCCTTTCCCTCTAGATTGCTGAGGCGTGATCTATGCCTGGCTTACAAGACATCTGCAAACCTCACACTTAATGTATCTCCTGCATATTCATAATTCAAAAAGTATCAGAAATAGAAGATCTAGGGACCTGAATTTTGTCTGTGACTTAAACAGAAGATGCTGGAAAGACAGATATGTGTCCCAGACACTGCCCCTCCTATGGAACAGGCTTCCCATCCATGTGAAGCTGCATTTGTCTATTACTCAGTTTAAGCACAATCTAAACCAGTGGATGGGGAATAGGAAATTTATACTGGCCTAGCATCCATGTCCCTTATGGACAGAGGTAGCTTATAAATGCCTGGCCTTCAAGTCCTACTTGGATACAGAACATCATTATTATTTTGTAAACTAGGTTTCAAAAGGCCCTCCATGTCATTAGCCTAGTAATCTATGAATCTATGAATCATCGTGCTTGCTTTTCAAAGACAAGTTTTCTTTCCATTTTGAGCACCTTTATTAAATTATCACTTAAGACATGGGCGCACATGCATTACCAGAAAAAGAAAACAAATCATGTTAACATTTTTCATTCTTATGTACTATATATTGCATGTATACGTCTCTTTCTTTTTAACAAATATAATGCTCTCCAACCTTACACAATTTGTCAATTCCGGCCTTCCCTTAAACCACACTACTTCCTCTTGAACATTATTCTGCATACATTGTCCCCACAAATTCCATTTACTTCTATGTAATATACTCCTTTCTTTTTCTAAAAGTGCCATTTCCAGTTCTTTTATCTCCTTCAGTACTATAATTACAGATAGTTTAGATTTTGATTTCCATTTTCTAGTAATTACTTTTTTTTGGCAGCCAACAGTACTAAAGGTCTTACTATGTGTACACAGTTCAGGTCTTGTGTCCCAGCTCAAAAGAAGTATTTCCCAAGTTACAGCCATTTGCTCCCCTAACATTTCTGGCACAGTAACTGCAGGGAATTTTTAAAATCTGCAAACTCGTTACACTCACAAAACACATGTTCCGAGTACGTCTGTCTTTCCCAGCACACTATCAACATTTGCTATCTACCTGAGGAAAAATCCTCTGAGGTCTGTTTGGGGTATAAAAATACTTTGCAAAAACTTCCAAGCAAAAATTCTAAATCTTCGGGACTTTGTTGCATACTTAGGATCATAGAATCATAGGGGTTTACTAGGCTATCGACCGACCCGGAGGTTATCTCAAGCCTAGCCATTTCATCCCAATGTAATACCGTAGATACTCTAGTAAATACCCAAGACTGTATTTAGTAATCACTGTCCATGTCCAGGAGGGTTGTGGGCACTATCCCCAGTACAAATTTATGGTACACAATACACTCGTCCAGGTTCCTTTTGAACACTGGCATAGAGGTACTCTGTTTCACATGAATTAGTAGCTTATTCCAAAGATGCAGCTGTCACTGGAAGACAAATATGTCCCTCCAACATGTCCTATTCAAGTCGCAGGCCATATTTAGGTCCCTGGAATGGGTAGCTCTAGTCCTGTTTGATTTATGTATGCACAGCAAATTTATTAGGTTTGGGTTTGAGATTGCTCTGCAAGCCAGGCATAAGTCTACCCTAAGAAGTCTATACGATACAGAGTATAATGACAGGGACTTTAGTTGGTCTAAGGCACGTGTTGGAGTCCCTTGATCTTCTTTGTTAGAAACCGCTCTGAGGTCTCTCCAATTGATGCAGGTACTTTCTACAGTACATGCCAAAACAAGCATTATACTCAATTATAGGCCTGATTAGTGACAAGTATAGAGGGGTTATAACCTCCTTTGCTATACAAGCGATGCCTTTACTAATCAAATGTGCTATTTAGAAAGCCTTCCTTACTACTGTAGACATATGGTAGCCAAAGTTAAGGTAACAGTCAACTTATGATCCCAGATCCCTTACCACTCCATAGGTACTTAGGGTAATGTTGTTGATTTGATAGTGTGAAGGGACATTGTTTTTGCCAAAGGAAATAATGATGCACTCTGAAGTACTTTACTTCATTTGGTTTTCAACCTGTGGGATATGGATCCATATCGGATCCGAGCCGGCACATATTACTAGCATCAGCTCCAAGCTCCAGTCTCCTCCCCTTACCCATAATACACCTCCACTGCCTTCCATCCCCAGATCTTGTTTGCTGCAATTTGTAATAAATTGTGTCTTCAGAGCTCCAGCTAGCAGTAGGTGAATTCTTACTGTAAGTTTGAAAAATTCCATTTCTTGTCGCCAATTTAGGTTAGTGTAGGTAGCCCTTCTCCTCTCCCATCGCTTTGACGTAGAGTGTAGGTTTGTTTAGATAGTTAGTTAGAGTAGTTTGTCTGTGGTGCCCCTCCCCCCTTTAGTGTTGTCTCTCTCTAGTGTGGTGAGTGGGTGTGTGTCTGTAGAATAAAGAAAGAAAGTTTTTTGCCTGTCCTTTTCTTAAGGCTTCTTTCTTTTTCTTGTAGAATGGCTAAAAAGCTTATCTAAGTGTTGCACAGAGTGTGACCATAAGCTCTCCCCGTGGATGGCCACACTCTGTGTGTGTTACGCTTAGGTGTGGCCCACCTTAGTGTGGATTGCTCCATTTGTGCGGGGTTCAATCCCCGAGCGTTCAAGGATAGAAAGGCCAAATTGGCCCTCAAAGGTCTTCTGCCTGCTACTGATCCTCCTTCCTCATCTTTGGCTTCAGTTACAGCGGCTGCTCTGACTGCCTCTCTCGCTTCTCTTCCTCTGGCCTCCCCTCTCTCCCAGTCTGGGACTCAAACTCCTGCATCTAAATCTGTAGTAGCGGAGCAGAGGAGAGATAGAGAGGGGGAGAGAGAGTCGAAGATGAAGGAAAAGAGGAACAGGTCCCCGGACCTCGCTTCCCCAAGCAAGTCTGCACAGATCCGTGACACCCCTTGGCTCCGATCTCCGATGTTCTGCCTGAAGACGGAGGCGGCACATCCAGTCTCCAGGGCCTTAGTTCCCCCGACCCACCAGGTCGGAGTCCGTGGCCTCGTCACAGTCGACCTGCTCCTTATCGGACATGGATCTGGATAAGATGATGAGGTGCTTTATAGGTTCATAGGTTTGTACTAGGCTATCTGCCCTAGGGCATTTATAAGCCTAGCCAGAGTGTGTGTGGCTTACACCACCCCTTAGGATGAGAATACTATGCCCATTTCGGGTTTAGTTAACTGTGCCTCTGTCTGGTAGTGACACAGAGATGACCCCCGGGGTAAACCTACGATCTCCCATCCACTCGTCAAGATTTCTCTTGAATAGAGTTAGTGAGGGGCTCTGCCTAACATGGACTGGGATTCTGTTCCAGAGTGTAGGGAGCCTCTGGGTTATGAATCTGTCCCTCCAGCACGTCCTATTTATTTCTGTGTTGAGGTTCAAGTCTCTTGCTCTCGTGGCTCTGGTGGATTTGGATTTTTTGAGGTGGAGCATGTTCATTAATTCCGGATTGGACATGGCCTTGTACGTCAGGCACAGATCACCTCTGAGTAGGCGGTATGCAACTGAATAGAGCTGGAGTTTCTTCAGCCGGGCAGCATATGACATATGTTTGAGACCCTTTATCCTCTTGGTGAGGAACTTTTGGGGTCTTTCCAACTGCTGCAGGTGTCGGGTAAGATACATCCCAAATGGGGCATTGTACTCAATCATTGGCCTGATAAGAGAAGAGTACAGGGGCACAATGACCTCCCTTCATCTAGATGTGAATCCCTTCATGATAAGGTGGGCAATATAGAAGGTCTTCCTAACCACTTTGGCAATGTGAGTGTCAAATGAGAGGTTACTGTCAACTTGGGTCCCTAGGTCCCTGATTACCTCTTCCGTACTTAATGGATTACCACCTATGTGGTAATTTGTGGGTACCTTGTTTTTCCCAAAGGGTATGACTATACATTTTTTGGCGTTCAGCTTAAGGCCATGGCTCTGGCACCAATTATCCGTTTCTATGAGGCCTCTCTGAAGGATGCTTGTGTCTGCTGGAGTACCAATTATGGTGCCCAGTTTGCAGTCATCTGCGAACTTTGTCAGCCACAATCCTCCTATGTTTGCCTGCACCTCGGAAAAATAAATGCCGAACAAGAGGGGTCCCAGGACTGAGCCCTGTGGGACACCGCTTGTGACCGGCTTAGAGTCTGACATGGCTCCAGCAACTCTGACCATGTGGGTTCTGTCCTTGAGCCAGTTTGCAACCCATCTTGTGACATATGGGTTTGCATTTAAGCTGGTGAGTTTGTCTATGATGCCCGAGTGGGGTATTGTGTCGAAGGCTTTTGCAAGGTCAAGGTAGGCTGTGTGAACTGCCTTACCCTCCTCAATGGCCTTAGTGACTGTTTCAAAAAAGTCGATCAAGTTCAAAAGGCAGGATCTGCCCTTGACAAAGCCAAATTGGGTAGGATCCAATGTCTGTAGGTCCCCAATGTCTTTGTTTATGAGTTCCATAATGATCCTCTCCATAGCTTTGCAGACCAGGCTCGTCAAGCTTATGGGGCGGTAATTTCTAGGGTTCGTAGAAGCACCGCCTTTGTGGAGTGGGACCACTGCTGCCGTACGCCACTCTTTGGGTACGTATCCTGTAGTAAGGCTAAGATTAAACAGCAGCCTTATGTGTGGGTTTAGTTCCTCTTTGAGTTCATGTAGCACACAGCCCGGGACACCGTCCGGTCCCATTGATGCTGTGTTTTTAGCTTTAGAGAGGGCGGCTCTCACCTGGGCATCTGAGATGTTTGGGAGGCTACACTCTGCTGGGATAGATATTTCTCCTTTTGGGAGGGAGGGGGAGGAGAAATTTGCACTGAACCTGTCTGCCAGAATGTTGGCAATGTCTGTGGGTTCAGTGTATTTTGTGTCATTTTGGACGAACTCTGAGCATATCTGGGAGTTTCCACCCTGGGCACAGACCCAGATGGATGTCTTGCCAGCCTCCTCCTTCTGGAGAGGGGAGCTTGCTTCCTTTTTTTCAACCCATTTCTCCTTCCCTGATACGACCTTCGGCTTTGGAGTTCTTGGATCCGAGGTTGGCCTTTGTCAGGGGGTCGGCGCCGACAGTCCTTGTTTCCTCGACGCCGACAGCTGCCTGGAGCATCTCGGATCTGACCAGGTTTGGATCCAAGCCGCTCTTGGAGCCGGAGCCTGGGTGTCAGATCTGAGGGAGTGGAACCTTTTCCATTGGCACCGACGCTGTCGGGCCAGATTCCCTCCCTCGGAGCTCCGTCCACTTTGGGTCCAGCTCCGATTCTCACATCGGACCCGGGGAGACCGGCCTCCTTATTAGCTTCCGAGGAGGTCCGCTCTCCTTCAGCTTTCGATGTGGTGGAAGGGGTCCTCTCCATCGGATTGAAACCCTTAACCACCCCCTCGGACTCCACCCAAACCCCCTTGGCTCTGTCTATGGTCCCCATTGTCTTACCAGAGGGACAGCCCATGCCCGAAGAGCCCCAGACAGTTCCCAGAGAGGAAGAGATGGCTTGCGAGAGCTCCCCTGAGATTCCCACTGGAGATGTGCCTCGCAAGTATACATGCAAGAGGAGGCACTTGGACTCCCCTGAGTCCCTAATCAAGGACACAGATTTAGATGATGGGGAGGGCTCCCCAAGATCACCTCCTGACGATGTCTCCTTTGGAAACATCAAGAAGATCCTGCGCCAGCGGGGAGGTTGGTCTGCCCCCAAGCCCTCCTCTGATGAGTCTGTGTTTCTGGAGGCTTTCGGCATGGGCCCGTCTACTTCCTGGGTGTCCCCTCCCATGGATCCTTTACTGGATTTGATCATCTTGCAGGCAAGGAAGGAACCAGATACAGTGGAGCCGATCCCCAAGAGTCCCAATAAGGTTTTAATTCCCCCCATTGACAGGCCTTCCTGGAACAAGGGCTCCCCAGTGGATACCATGGTGGTAGAAGCAGCCACGAAGAGGCAACTATCTCAGGAAAGATCCTCGGTCCACCCTCCTGACCAAGAGTCATAGAGGATGGACCGCCTAGGGAAGCGGGTGTAAGCTTCAGCTACCTTTTCGATCAGGGCACTGAATTACTTGGCCCATGTCACGAGACTCCAATGCGACCTAGTGAAGGAGCTGGAGGAGTCTCCACTCAAGTCCATGTAGCAGGAAGACAAGGCTTCATTCTCTGCGAAAATGGCCACTCTGAAAGCAGTATCAAATACATCCATGCGACTCCTCTCCAATGCTGCGGAAGGAGCGGCTAGGGTGGCTGGGTCTGGCGTGTCCATGAGGCGTAACGCCTGGCTCAGGTTGTGCCA
This sequence comes from Protopterus annectens, assembly GCF_019279795.1. NCBI lineage: Eukaryota > Metazoa > Chordata > Ceratodontiformes > Protopteridae > Protopterus > Protopterus annectens. Next base: position 522,869,965 of record NC_056733.1, read on the forward strand.
ATTTACCAAATCCTTTAAGGCATCTTTTGCCAATGCCCCTTATGATGGCTCGACTCTTTTCGGTAAGACCGTCAAGGAGACACTAGTCCAGAATGTGATGAATGGGAAGACACTGTCTGCCATCGGGATCTGCTTCTCTAACCCTCAAAAGTCCTTTTCCCAGAACCAGAGAGGGCAAAAGAAGATGTGGTTCGGAAGTCTTAGTTTTCCCAGGACACTCAGGGCTCTTCTTCCCCTAGAGGAAGTGAGCAGAATGGATGCTGGCCCAGTGATCGAGGAGATCCACGAAACTTTGGGTCTTGAGAACCATTCTCGGACAGACCCGGGCAGCAACCCTGAGGGGTTGCCCGGCTGCTCTACTCTGAAGGCAGTCGGGGGATGATTGTCCTTGCACCCAGTGACATGAGAGTCCATAACAACGGACCGCTGGGTGCTTCAAATCATATCCAGAGGATATTCTATTCCCTTTGTGGGTTCCCCCATATCTTCCAAACACCTCCCGGATGTTCCACCCATGCAAAGTGAGGCAGCAGCACAGGAAATTTCCAAGTTTCTAGAAAAATGAGCCATCAAAACTGTCCCCCCAGATCAGTCCAGATCGGGCTTCTACTCCAAGTTATTTTTGGTGCCAAAGAAAATGGGGGACTTAAGGCCCATTCTGGACCTCTCTACCCTGAACCTGTCAGTTGCCAAAGAGAAGTTCCGGATGGTCACACTACAATCCATCATGCCGTACCTGCAAGAGAGCAACTGGATGTGTCGTTAGATCTCCAGGATGCTTACTATCACATAAAAATGCACAGAAGCTCTAGGAGGTTCCTCCGCTTCTGGCTAGGGGCCAATCTTTATCAATTTCGAGCCCTTCCCTTTGGTCTCACCACAGCCCCAGGGTGTTTACCAAAGTGATGGCAGTTGTAGAGGCTCACCTGAGGCTTCACGGAATTCAGGTCTATCTGTACCTGGACGATTGGCTCCTCACTGCTCCCACCAGGCATCTACTTTCCCAAACCAGGGATTACTTTCTGACACTTGCACTGAGTTTGGGTATCACAATCAACACATCCAAATCTCTACTAGAGCCTGTACAGATAATAGACTACATTGGTGCCAGGATAGACACATTCCAGTGCAAAGTGCTCCTGACCTTGGAGAGAGTTCAAAACCTCAGGATGCATGTCTCCCTGATTTACCATTCTCACCTCCTGACAGAAGAATCAGTGTTGAGGGCCCTAGGCTGGATGGCAGCAACTATAACTCTTCTTCCGTGTGGTCAGCTACACATGTGGATTCTTCAGTGGACTCTAGCGGTTCATTGTCCCTGTTGGAATTACCACTAACCTATCCTATCCACCTAAGTCAAGTGTGTCGGTCATCCCTCATATGGTGGATGAGCTCTCTGGACATTTTGGAGGGACGACCCTTTGTTCCAGCCCCGGCCCACACCACAGTGACCACGGATGCTTCCCAACTTGGGTGGGGGGCACTGTTCGGGCAGGACAGTCTAAGGCCTGTGTTTCCCCATAGAGACCAGCTTGCATATCAATGTCCTAGAAATGAGGCGGTCCTTCTAGCGTTGCAGGCCCTTCATGCCTTTCTTCCTCTGGGAACGATTGCCATTCAGTTAGACAACATGGCAATAGTCTGGTATATCAACAAACAGGGAGGGACTAGATCTTACCCCCTTTGTCCCAAGGCCATAAGAGTGTGGGAATGGGCGATCTCCACCAATCGCTTTATCATCGCAACGCACTTTCTGGGACGGTCTAACATTCTAGTGGACAGGCTAAGTTGGACCATTCTGATGCCTTATGAGTGGTCTCTGAATCTGTCAGTAGTGTAACAGATCTTCAGCGAGTGGGATCAACCTTGCTGCGATCTCTCCGCATCTCCTTCCAACGCGAAGTGCAGCAGGTTTTTTGCTCTGAACCCCCTGCTGGGGGAGTCCCCAGAGACGTTCTAGTTTATGCTTGGCCTCCCAGTCTTCTGTATGCTTACCTGCCAGTTCCTCTCATCCCGAGGTTTCTGCAGAAAGCTTGTTGACTGGGGAGCAAGGTGATCTTCATTGTCCCATTCTGGCCTCGCCAGGTATGGTTTCCCTTCCTTTGGCCTCACCTTCTGGCTCCATCTTGAATCCTAGATCCCATTCAGGATGTGATTTCACACCTATCGGGGGTGCCTCATCTGAGTCTGGACAGCCTAAAGCTTACGGCTTGGCTTCTCCAGTTCCCATGATTGCTAGGACTCCCGGACTTTCCTCCTCAGTTAAGTCTATTTTGGTAGCTGCTCATAAGTCTTCAACCAGAAAGGTTTATAGCAGCAAGTGGAAATGCTTTTCTTTATGGGCCACTCAGAGGAGTTTAGATCCTTTCATGGCTCCTATTTCAGCTATTCTTGACTTCCTAGCTGATATTTTCCAGCATGGAGCTAGTTCCTCTACTGTCAAAGTTCAGTTAACTGCCATTTCTCATTTTCATGTGGGAGAGAATTCTGCATCCTTGGCATCTTCTAGACTGTGTAAATCCTTTATTAAAGGCACTTTTTTGCTACGTCCCCCAGTCAAAGATCCTGTCCTCCCACGGGACCTTACTATGGTTCTCCAAGCTCTGGTCGCCCTGCCTTTCGAGCCTGCTGCGGAATTATAGGCCTTATCCATCAAATTTCCGTACATGATTTTTCATAAAGATAAGAGTTTCCCTTCGAACCAACCCATCTTTTCTTCCTAAAGTGGTATCACCAGTCAATATCAATCAGACTATAAATTTGCCTGTGTTCTTTCCCAATTTTACCAACAGGATGGAATACAAGCTACACATGTTGGATGTTCATAGACAGTTACGATTCTATTTACACAGGACAAAAAATTTTCATAAATCTGATCAATTGTTTGTTTCGTTCTATAGACCCTTTTTGGACAAACCTATTTCCGAGGTCACTATAGCTAGATGGATTTCTTCATGCATCCTGCAGGTCTATAAGGACAAAGGCATGTCTCCTCCAGGTCAGGTTAAAGCTCATTCCACTAGGTCCATGGCTACGTCTGCAGCTTTCTGGTCTAAAGTGTCTTTGGATGACATTTGCTCTGCAGCTACTTGGTCTTCATCTCATACGTTCATTTCTCATTACAAATTGGATTTGACTTCTAAAAGAAGAGCATCCTTTGGCTCTGCGGTGCTCCGGAATATCCTTCCGTGAGGGCCTCCCAGGAGTTTAGTATCTCGGGACTCTGTCCCACAGGTTGAAGACCAAATGAAGTAAACTACTTCAGATAAGGAAGTTATGTACTCACCATAACGTTCCATCTGATTAATTGTACTTCATTTGTCTTCAACCATCCCTCCCTCCTTCCCCCAGACCTTGGTGCATGTTCAGCCTATGGACTGTAGTATAGGTCATATGTGATCAGGTCGGGTTCTAAGTATAAGTTCAGCAAACTCGATCTCGGGATAGAAGGCAGTGGAGGTGTATTATGGGTAAGGGGAAGAGTCTGGAGTTCGGAGTTAATGCTAGTAATATTTTCCGGCTCGGATCCGATATGGATCCGTATCCCATAGATAGAAGACAAATGAAGTACAACTACTCAGATGGAACGTTATGGTGAGTACATAAGTTCTTTTTTCACTACATTCAGTCTGAGATCGTGACTAAGACACCAGTCACTGGTCTGAGTAAGACCCTCCTAAAGTATACTGACATCATTTGGGGATTCAATAATTGCACCTAGTTTGCAGTTGTCCTCAAACTTGGTCAGACACAACCCCTTGGTTTTGGCCTAAATTTCTGAGAAGTATATACCAAACAGTCGGGGGGCCCAGCACTGATCCTTGTGGCAACCTGCTGGTGGCAGGTCTGCTGGTTGATGTTGAGTCACCCACTTTGATAGTGTGTGTGTCCGGAGAGTGAGCCAGTTGGCAACCTATCTTACAGCAAAGTGGTTTGCATTTAGTTTGCTATGTTTATCAGTAATGCCCGAGTGTGGGATTGTGTCAAAAGCCTTTGCCAAGTCAAGGTATGCTGTGTGCACACACTTGCCCTCATCAATGGCCCTGTTCACAGTTTCGAAGAAATCCACCAGGTTTATCAGGGAGGATCTGTCCTTGATGAAGCTAAATTGGGTTGGATCCAGGGTCTGGAAGGCGGCTATGTCTCTATTAATGAAGTCCATAATGATACATTCCATGGCCTTAAAGATGACGCAGGTCAGACATATGGGTCTATAATTACCCAGATCTGTTGCAAGACCACCTTTGTGGAGGAAAATAACTGTTGCTGTTCTCCATTCCGCAGGAACAAAGCCTGTGGTTAGGCTATGACTGAATAGGGTACTTAATGGTGATGATAGTTCATGTTTCAGCTTGTTTAGAAGGCAGCTTCAGATGCCATCTGGTCCCACAGAGGCTGTGGGACAAGGCTTTAATAACCTGCTCTTCCGATGTGTAGAATGAGGGGGAGTTGGGGACAAGGTTTGTGATAAGTTTGGAGGGGATAAGGGAGGGAAATTTTCACCAGATTTATCTGCTAGCAGGTTTGCTATTTCTGCGGGTTCAGTGTGTGTGATACCGTTAGTCACAAGTTCAGCACATGCTTGGGTCCTACCTTTTAAGCTATGCACATAGCTGTAAAAGGCCCTATGGTTATCCTTGGCTGTGCTTGCTAAGTTTTTCTCAAAATGCCTGTTGAGGCTGAGGAGGGTGCATTTCCATTTTTGGAGCCTCACCTTTGTTTTCTTGGACAGCAACTTTTTACATTTGTTGTAAAGTTTGTTGATGCTGGATATCCACCAGGGTGGCTTGTTTTACTTGGGGCTCTGGCTTTGATTCTCTCTGGAACAGCCAAGCCTCTGCATTTATGCTACTGACTGTACAGGGCTTTAGTGTAAGCTTCGGTGAAGTTACCACTTTCAGCTGGGGGTGGGGCTTGGAATGCATTTATACCTACCCCTAGGAAAGTATAGTTTGCTTTGGTGAAGTTTTTAGTCTGACTACCTTCTTTTGTGAGTTTTGGTGTTAGTACCAGCTCGAAGGTGACTGATTTGTGGTCAGATTTAACTAATTAGTTCGACATTTGCGGCAGTTCATCTGTTTGTCATGTTAGTGAGAATCAGATCTAGTATGTTTCTTCCTCTTGTCGGAGTTTGAACAATTTGTTCCAGGACATTTGAGTTAACAAAGTTAAGGAACTTTTGCACTAGTGAGTTAGGGCTAGAGTAGGTTTCCCAGTTGATGGTGGGATAAGTGAAATCCCCCATAACCAGTGTTTGGCAATATTTGGATTGACTCCAGTTTGGTCAAGTAGGCTTCATGCACATCATGCCCATGGAGGGGGATCTATAACTGACTGTGACTTGAATGGGGGTCTTACCCACAGTAATCTGAACTTGGAGTGACTCCATGGACTTGTCCAGTCTAACTAGATGGGAGGTGAATTCATCTCCAATATAGATAGAAACACCACCTCCACTGGTTCTCACACTTTGTTTTGCAGTCTGAAGGTGTGGCAGGCACTGTAGCCTTGCAAGGCTGGGGTACTCTCTGAGGCCTTGAACCAAGTTTCTGTGACTGCACAGACATCTACATCTTCCAGTGATAGAACTGCTTCCAGGGAGTGCAGTTTTTGGTTTAAGCTCTTACCGTTTAGTAGCATAACTCCTATTTTGTTATGACTGGCAAATTTCACATCAGTAAGTTTGTTTTCAAGACCTTGTCTAAAAAAGGCACTATGGGGGAGGTAAGAGCCTTTGCCAGCCGCCGAAAGCCTAGTGGTGCCAGGTGCAAACCATCTATGGCAATGCAGCGAGGTTTGTTGACCATGACCTCCCAGGCTGACAGAAACTGGCTCCCCTTTGAGTGACACAAGAACTAAACCAATTATTGAAATCAATCATTTTTTGTTTGTACTGTGGCATCACTCCTCTAGTTGAGGGTAGTATGCTTCTCAAGGCTAGGGACATGCCTGCCTGGGACACATACTCAGAAAGCTCAATCATGCCTTTCTTCCTACAGTCCAGTGAGGCATGTCTCAGGTTGTTCACTCCATCATGAACTATGACACAGTCATAATGGTACTTGCTTTTTTTGAGTGTTACGCCTTATGAGCTTGGTAGGTGAGACGCTGATGTTGCTATGTGTCATGGGTGCTGTGGGAATTGTGTTAGCTGTAGCAGTCCTGTGCTTTGGAGGTTTCTGGTGTTTCAGTAAGTCTTTTGAGAGAACCTCCAGGTATGTTAATTTATGTGTTTGATGCATACTACGTGTATGAGTAGTGGCACTATGTGCATGAGTAGTGGTGGGTGGGTTGACAACCTCTTCAATGTTACTGTTTTGAGTGAGAGAGAGCAGGGATTCAAGATTTTTTATATAGATACATCTCTTGCACTCTGTACTAGAGTGAGTTATTAGGAGAGGGTTGTCAGTGCACGAGACAATTGCTACGCTGCCTCAGGAGACCCAAGTCAACAAGGCTGGCAGAAGAAACAATGGTAGTTCAACTGTTCATAATGCTAGGTTGAAGAACTATTATCACAAGGGGGAGCTTTTTATGACTGATCAAGGAGGTGCTCAGTAGATGGATATTTTTGCTCGGGAGGGGGATTTGCTGATGGTTTAATAGGTTACAGCTCACTAGCAGTATTTCTTTAGACTGGAAAAGTACTAAGGATGACAACTACACTAATGTGCTACAGCTGTATCACAAGGAAAAACTGTCTAAGTTATCTGGGCGGCTTATGGAACACAATTGTGTGGCAGTGCGCAGTGCTGAGGGACAGACAAACACGTAAAAAATGCTCAAATTTGGGGGCTTAAATACCAGAAACTAAAAACTTAAAAAAAAAAACTTTAAAAAAGTTCAAAAAGATCAATGAGGGTGCTTACTCCAAGCCCTAGACCAACCACCCTTCAACAGAAAGGTTCCAATCAGCACACTTCTCTCACTAGAGTGCAGAAGGGCCCCTTCCAGTCAAAGATGGCCTGGAAAATGTACTCAAAACAAACAGCCACTACAAATAAACCCAGATGCAGCAAACCTGGACCTGGACTATGCTACAACTACTAGCTACACTAATTTAGGTGGCAAAGACTAAAGAAATGTTTAACACAGCAGAAAAATAGAAGTGAGACAGTAAAAAAATTTAAACAGCAGAAAAACAGCAAGGAGACTCAAAAGAATGCTTTAAACAGCAAACAAATCAGTTATTTAAACACTGCTTGGAGAGAAAACAGAATAAGCAGAACAGATTGCTCTGCAAACAGTGAAAGGTACCAGCAATTACTTAAAAAGTGAAATACCAAAAAGAGCTTTGCAAACAGTGAAAACAGCAATAAAATAAGATTTAACAGGCACAGTAAAGCAGACAGTTACAGTACAACAGTGGAGTTTAGTACACATACTGTATTGAAGTAGGCAGTAGACAAAAAAGTGCAGTAAATAGTATAATCAAGCAAAAACAGGCAACCTATGGTTTTGGGAAGCTCAGAAGCCTCTAGTCATCTGATATCTCGACTCAGAGATGTGTCTGGTAGCCCACTTCAGTTCAGCTCAGTAAGAACAAGCAAAAACCCATTCAAATACAGGACTTGAAAAACAGAAGCTAAAAAATTTTAAAAGTTCAAAAGGACCACTGAGGGTGCTTACTCCAAGCCCTAAACCAACCACCCTTCACCAGACAGGTTCCAATCAGAACACTTCTCCCACTAGAGTGCAAAAAGGCCCTTTCCAATCAAAGATGGTCTGGAAAGTGTGCTCAGAACAAACAGCCACTACAAATAGATCCAGATCCAGCAAACACAGGTTGGACATCTGGACTATGCTACAGCTACTAGCTACACTAATTTAGACAGGAAATACTAAAGAAATGTTTAACACAGCAGAACAATAGCTGTGAGACACTAAAATATTTTAAATAGCAAGGAAACTAAAGAATGTTTTAAACAGCAAACAAATCAGCTTGGTGAGAAAACAGAACAAGCAGAACAGACTGCTTTGCAAACAATGAAAGGTACCAGCGCTTACATAACAAACAGTGACAATAGCAAAAAGAGCGTTCCAAACAGTGAAAATAGCAATAAAGTACGATAAAGGACAAACAGGCACAGTAAGGCAGACAGCTGCAGCACAACAGTGCAATTTAGTACACAATCTTAAACTATAATACTAAAGTAGGCGATAGACAACAAAAAGTGCAGTAAATAGTATAATTTAGCAAAAAAAACCAGGCAACTTATATTTTTTGGGAAGCTCAGAAGCCTCTAGTCATATGCTATCTCAGCTCAGAGTTGTGGCTGGTAGCCCACCTCAGATCAACTTAGTACATACATATGTCCTTTGTAAATTGCCTTGCTTGTATTACTTTCGAATACTTAATAATTCTGTACAATATTTCATATTATATGGGTCTACTTCATTTGATCGAAAGACCATTTGACTGAAACCCATTTGATCAAAACCCCCCCCCATCTATATATACCAACTCCAGGGTCCCACAACATTGGGGAGGGGGACAAATCCCAGATTTATGCCTTGAATACTGGTTTTCGATCAAATGCGTTTCAGTCAAATGGTCTTTCGATCAAATAAAGTAGACCCATCTATATATATATATTTTTTTTTTGGACTTTAGACGAGTTTACGTTCGCTACTTCTCCTACAGTTGTCTGATCTGATTACTATGCAGTGATTAACTAGATATATGGACTGAAAATCTTCCACACAGAGAAGTTTCTTACACTGTTTTTTTTCTCCTATTTTTTTCTAACCTCCACTAACTTTCTCATATAGTTATCATACAATATTTTATATGTCCTAATAATTATCCTTTTTTCTAACAGCAGTCTCTGTTCTACGCTCGACTAAAAGCCCTACCAGAGCTAGCCTTTCACTTAGCACTCCCCTGTCCATTTTTCTTTGCCTATACCCTGATATCAGTCCTTGGTACTCTTAACTTGCAATCCAAATGTCTGTTTGGTCTCATCCCACTCAATTACCTTTCCATCTGTAGTTTTTTACTTCCAAAACATGGTTCCTTTCCTAATTTCTCCTGGAAATTACAGCCCTATTTTGCCCATTTTCTATATCCCTATTTGCAACCATCCCTATTGGCAAACATTTCTTTCCTGTGTTGGCTTAGTTTTTAGACTACTTTCTGCTAATTTATGAATACAGCACTCTGTATGGTTGTTACTCTCTCTGAATGATCTGCATCCAAATACCTACTCTCTCCTTATTTATCAAACATCTCCCCCATTTCATCATCAAACAATTCCAGTTCTATTTATAACCTTCTGCTTCTCTTATGAATACCTTAACTGCACAGCTGTAAAGTAGCTATTTAAATCGGGTGATCCTAAACCACATGCTAGGGGGAGGTTCAACTTATCAGACTTAATTTTTAACTTCTTCGCCTCCTAAATAAATTCCTTCAACTCTTTATTGTTATGGTCTTTTATTAATTATCATCTACACCTTCTCTGGTTACTAAAATTATGCCTGACCTATACGTAAAATTAAAGACAGTAAAAAGCATTTTTCTGATACTTTATACAGTAACTTACTATCCATATCCATATTCAAGAGCTTGTAGTTTCTCAGTTTTTGTATTATCTTTTGTTTAGTGTCTTCCCACATACACCTGAATACTTCATCCTAGTGCATCCAGGGTTGGAGGTTGGCATAATTCCTAAGGTGTTTACCTTACAAACACAAGGTGTAGGGTTTGATTCTCACATGGGGTAATTGACTAGGCTTAAAATGGCCCACAATGGCAGTTATCCTAATACTAATCTGAGAACCTAAGAACCTATCATGTCCTAGTAAATACTGCTATTGCTGAACCAATTCCTGTGCAGGTACAAAGTTTCCTGCTACAGCCTTTATTTTATCTTCATTAATTTTACATCCCAGAAAGACATGAAACTGTCTCAAATGTCCAACACCACCGAAATTTCCTTTTCTGGATTTATTAAATGCAAAATAACATCATCTGTAGACAACAGATACTCACGACATGTTCTGGTTAAACAGCACATGTAGGTTCTTATAGTTATACCTCTGTGTATATTCAGACATGTGGACAGCATTAAACACTCAGAACATCAAACTCTGTTTAACTCATAAGTAGCACTGACACACCTCTAATTATTTTAAATATTTTTATCTGCTCAGTCTTCCTTTCAATAATACCTCTGTATCACTTATAAAATACATTTGTTCTCACAGAAAAGCACTTCCTGAGTTACTATCAGCACTCCTTTCTTATTCTAGACCAGAGGTCTGAAACTTAAATGACTACTGGTGCTATATGACAGCTAGCAAACTGGGCAAGGGCCACAATCCCCAAGACAAAAAGAAATGGAGACAGTGTAGCTAGAAAAGTAATGTGGTCACTTCCCTCATTTATAATTATGCCGGTTTGAGGGCTACGAGTTTGAGATCCTTATTCTAGACTGTTTGACTATTAATACAATTGTCTTCATTGTGTAAGGGAGAAAGATCTAATATGTGTATCTGCCATATCTGCATCCTCTAAAGGATCTTTCTGGGTGACAACCAGACACTGGAACTACCTTCCTCAAAAATATTCTGCCTGGTTACTTTCTGTAACCAGCATCAGCAGAAGTCCTGCCCTCGCAAGTCTCATGCCAGTATCTTCGTATTTGGGTTAAAGACAGCATTCATCATCAGTGCATCTAAGTTTTAAGCACAAATAAAAACAGATGCTTGCCAGTAAATAAATACCCTAACTGCAGATGTTCTCATAGATTACTGTTGCAGTAGTCTAACATGTGTGGGTCCTACCTCCTTGTGACTGGCCAGCTTTCAAAGCTTTTGGGTGCACTCCATGCACTCTGCCTAAAGCTCAAGAGGAGCTCCAGCTGAGTGCAAATCTCTTGAGTTTTTTGGCCGAGAATAAGGGAAGACAGCCCTTAAATAATAATGCTAAGAAACCAAACCAAAAGTAAAGAATTACACAAGGGGATATATATCCACACCTTGAACACATAAACGGAAAAAAAGCATTAAAAAAAAAGGGAGTTGGAGGAAGGGGCAGCTACTGTAACACTGATCTATTACAGCATCTACTGTTGCAATAAGTTTACTTACACAGCTGTATTATGCTCAACATAAAGATCATTGTTGCAGTAACTGAAACTATTTGGGTAAACTACCAAAGCTTAGAAACTAAGAAAGGAGGAGGTCAATAAGACCAAGTTGCTGCCTCTATAAAACGTCTTTTGTCCACACCTTTCCAGAAAGCCACCAAGGAAGCCAAAGCCTTTATGGAATGGGTCCTTAACCCTGTCTGTAATTGGCTTGTCATAGTGAGTATAACAAAAGGCAATAGCCTGAGTCTATCAGCTGGAAATAATTCTGCTTTGTCACTGGCAGTCCTTTTCTCTTATCTTCATAGAAGACCACTGGACGTCTTTTACTCTTATCTTTATAGCAGGCAAACAGCTGACAGTCTTCCCTGAAAGCTTGAGATTTTTCAAGGTAGTATCTGATCTACCTGTGGACATCTAGAATGTGAAAAACCTTTTTCCCCTTGTTATTGGGTTCAGGGTGCCCAAAAGCTTTGAAAGATGGGAAGTCAAGAAGGAGCAGGACCCAAATAGCTTAGGCTGCTGTAACGATTATCAATATGTTGAACATCTGTTTATTTATACGTAAGCTCCCCTAAACCACCTGACGTTGCCAAGTGCAGAGAATTGATAACATCCACAAAAAAATTTGTCCCTGAGGAAGAATACAAGGCTGGTATGTAAATTAAATAATCTAGAAGCCCCTACCAGTCTTCAGATATGCTGCATACAGACAACAAAACTTTATTACATTGAAAGATCTTCTGGAAATGGTCCAGCCACAAATAAGACACCAAAATGTTATTAAGGGTATCTGCGAGGTGTAAGGAGAGGCTCCACAAATAAGATATCAAAATGGTATAAAAGATATGTCTGAGGTGTAAGGATAGGCTAAGAAGTCCATTCAAGACAACTTCAAAGACTGCTGCACACTGATGAACAGTTAAATTTCAGCTTTCCCAGCGTGAAAAAAGAAACTGAAAGATAGAAGCCAGTAACTCTACCATATGTAGTGAGTTCAGTTACTGGCTAATAAGTATACTTCCTGAATGCCAGCAAAGAAAAACTAAGACAGCTGGAAAAAAACCAACTAGAAAAAAGTGAAGAGAGAATACTAACTGGAAAGAATCCTGAAGCTGTCCAAAAAAAGCACTTCAAACTCCAGCTTTGGTACAACAAATGACTTCCTGTAATTTAGAGGAAAAACTAAATTAAATGTACTCAGAGCTGATCAAAACAAATAAGACACTGAAGGAGGAAGAAGCTTTAAGCAGCTATTCAGATGAACTGATAAAACTGCAAAAATTAGAAATCAAAATGAAGAAAAGGGTATGAGACTTCTCAAGCAGAAATGCTTCAAAAAATAGTAGTTAGAAAACAGAGCACGTACAGAAAACCTGAGATTTTTGCTGTACGAGAAAGGAACAGACTGTATTAACTTTATGAAAGCACAAATAAGCAAGTCAAATGGTATTCCCATTCAGGATCTGTTAATTGAAAGGGCACATCAAGTGTATAATAAAGGTGCAATCATACCAGCAGAAAGAGTTGATCCTCAAAAATTGTGCCAGAAAAGCAAAGTATTAAAAACTGGAGAGTAGAGTGTTTTTGGAAAATGAATGCTCACTATATAACAGGAAGAAGAGAAGCAAATTCACCCCAGCAATCAGGGAATGTAGAGAGGCAGGTATGAGATTCAAGCTGTTGTATCCAGCTATCTCCGGAATATTTTTTCCTGCAGGATCAATGACATTTTTTTGATGCAGAACAGGCTAAGAAGGAAATACAAAAGTTTGTCCAACAAAAAGTGAGCCAACAAACAGAAGGGAACTCTTCTTCTCACCCTTCTGTTAATAAAGATCATAGAGCGACTTTGCCAGTGAAACCTTTCCCAAAGTTCCAAAGAGACAGAAAAGCACAGGAGCTGACTAGAAGAAATGATAATTACTTGGTTATGAACCAGAGTCTGCGGTTGAGAGATGGAGATGCAACATTGTAATTAGTGAATAAATGTGAGACTATAAAGCATTAATCACATTTGTGAAATATGGTTTGGCAAGAAAAAGGGGAATGACTGGACTTTTGCTGACTTTGTTAAACTTGTAAGGACTGAAAAGCATATACCCCACATCATGTCATTAATGTTTGGAAGGACACAAAGGGGAAGGGAAAAAAGTATCTGTAAGTAAGACAATTTTTGTTCTAACAGTATTTGCGTAAAACATTTCATGATATAAACTGCATGTTTTACAGTAAAGCATTTTCACCTATTGCTATATGCGATAAAGATACTTAATTAAGCAAGTGCCTTTTTTCTTCTTTTTTAGTTTTAATACATTTAGGCATCACAATGTAAAAAGAAAAGAAAGGCTTAACAAAAGCATGTAATCTTGGACTGTAGAGATGGGGGTGTAAATGTGCAGAGATTATAACATATGTAGTAGAGTTGATATGTTTTCTCTTACTTATGCACAGGTGAATGTCCAGATTAAGCCCCTTGGCTTAATCTAATAACAATTTTTTTTGCGTAAACAAGTAAATAGGAGAACACTGAATGTAACAAAAGGTTTTCCTTCAGCAAACAAATGTTCAGCTTGAGAAGTCTATAGCTCAGGGCAGATGTATATTTTCCATTTCCATGGAGACAAGTTGCAACAACAAACAGAGCACTTTTTAACACTTTTTCTGAAAACACACAAGCTGCTTTTCACATCTGAGAGGGGAGTAAAGATAAGACAAGAACAAACAGCAATTAGTGTAAGGAGGAGCACAGGCTGTAACATATGTATTGGGATGAACAGCCTTAGTTTTAGGTTAGGTTTTGCTTGTGTGTATGCAGCTGTTGATATGGTACAATTGCACCTATCAGGAAGATTAAACTTCATTATTTGAAGATGTATATAGTTTTTGTGCATTTGTTTTAAATTAACAGGTTATGGGAGTATTTTGGGGGCATGTTTGGTTTTGTTTGAGGGTTTTCATTAAAAAAAAGTTTTGTAAAATGTGACATATGTTCAAATGGAGATAACAAGAAGCAACTTTATAAAATATGACCTGCAAATTATTATTGACTGCATGTAACACAAAGCTGTAAAAAGACAGTTAAAAAATATGTCATATATACTAGATGGGAATAATAACTTTTTATCATACTGGCTAAACTAAACATATTATTTTGCAGCATGAAAGGCCTCATAGGTATAGACAGAAATGAAAGAGTATTGAACTACATTAAGATTGCAAATAGCAATGCTACAGGAGACAAACCTAGAAAGAAATGAGCATGTGAAGTTGATAAAGAAAAGATTTCAGGAGGAATATTCAGCAGAGTATCAGGGACAATTGCTAGAGGAGCATTAATAGTGACAGAAAAGGAAAAGAGACAATAACAGTAGATTTCTGGTAGTAATGGACTCCTAAAACTACTGTTAAAAAAACTTTTGGAGAAATAATCTGCTTTCAGCAGGGAATATTAATTACAGATCGAGACTGGAATTTGATTTCCAAAAGTGAGGATGTATCTAGGGGACCTAGAAGGGAACATATCATAAAAGAGGGTAGATTTCTGAACAAATTTATGAAAATATTTGGTATGGAATATGTGAATTCAGTAGTAAAACCTCAGGGAGAATTTACATATTATAACTCGATACAATAACTGGGTTAGACTGGACAAAAATTATATTTCACAGGAACATGTGCTTTTAATTGAAACCTTCGACATACCTCCAATAACTATTTCAGATCATGTATCATTACAACCATGATAAAAATGCAGGGTAATGAAGTAAAAATGATACACTGTCACTTCCCTACCTACCTCTTAAAATGAGGAATTTAAGGAATGAATGGTGGAAATTATTTGAGAGTTATTTGGGAAGATAGAAATTTCTTCAAAAGTTTTATAGCTAGTGAGTAACATAAAATGAAAGTAAATTTTAAGAAGAGGAAAGAAATAAAAGAAAATAGGGATATGGTTAAGAAGTAAGATAAATTAGAGGGGCTGACAAAGGTTGAAGTATTGTATAATAAGTGGACACTCTCAGAACAAGAAGCAGTTTGCTACCAAGAAAATAAGAGCATCTGGATAACATGCATGAGTATAAAAATATTGCAACTGTTTTTGACAATAACTCTAAAGCAAAACTTAAACAACAGAAAGTTGAAAGGTTGCTGCCAAAGTTAGGGAGCCAATAACAAGAAAATAACCAAAAATCCTGTAGAAGTTTAGAGATATTCCAGAAATGTTAAGAAAATATACATAAAGCAGAGAAATGTGGAAATCATGAAAGAGCGCAAATGGAAATATTTATGGAAGCCTTAAGTAGGTCAAGGTTAGAGGTAGATGAGGCTCAACAATTAACAGTTAAGGTAAGAGAAGATGAATAAAAATGGTGACGTACAATCAATCTGAAGGAAAGTCTCTAGGAACAGATGGTATTTCTGTGGAAGTTAGGAAGCTAGGAGAGAAGACAGTGATAAAAAATCTGGAAGGCTCTGTTTAACAGTATTTTAAAAGAAGAAGTACTAGCATCCCGGAAGGAAGTTCTGGTGGCTGTAATACCTATGACTGATCAGAACAAGTTTCATATAGGGCCACTCAAAGGGTCAAACGGAAAGATGATAAGTCAGCAAGCAAAGGAGAGTAGCACTGCTGGAACTGAACTCATCCTCGAGTTTTGGTGACTACCATCATGTGGTGGACCCTGTTTTTCACAAAATCTCACCAAGAGAACACTGACATATAGACTGTATTTTAAACAGCATATACCATGGCCAGAAATAGGTTAAAAATAAAAAAGAAAGCTGGGTACACAAGACCCAGGATAAAAAAGTGCCCAATCCTGGTAGGAGTACTGGTGCTAAAACTGGAAAAATGACAATGTAGAATCCTCAAGACACAGAAACATTCCTACAAAGGGGCTAGACCAGGCCCATGGGGAGGATAGCCCCAGTGTTGTACAAGAAAGTAGTAGTCCACAAAAATCACAAAAACTGAAAGGCCAAAAAAGAATCATAAAGACGACAGAGTGGACTATTGAGGATAAGAAAGAAATTATGTATTGTTACTATTATGCAAGAAGCCCAAAATTTCCAGACAGAAGATATACAAAAAGACAAAATTAGAAGAAAGAAAACTACTTCCACAAGAAAAACTGTCATCAGCTTCAGATAAAAATTTGTGTTCATTAATACAACAGATTTATGAGAAATATTATACAGACCAAGAAACCTTGTGCTGTTTGGAAAAAGAAGCAAATGAGGAAGTGCAAAAAAATATAAAAAACAAAATCTAAAGACTTTGAAAGGTATAAAAAAGAAATATGGACATGGGAAAGAAAGAGAGATCTTACATGGTGCAATATTTATGCAAAGGAGAAAGCCAAATTAATCAATACAAAAAGGAAGCCCCAAAGATATTAAAAGAGAAATGCAGGCAAAAGAATCCAGATATGGAAAATTTCAAAATACAAAAAATAAGATCACAAAGAAGAAATGTAAAAAAAGGATTATTAATGGAAAAGTTAAAGAAACAGAAACTGAGGTTATGGATTACCTGTGAAGTGAAGGACTTTAGTGTAGAAAATCAAACTTTGATAACATCACAGCAGGCTAGAACAATGGATCCCCAAATTAAGGAAAAAACACTAGAGCCGGCAACATCTGATCAGTTGCCATATGAAGATACTTTGGAACCTTCCACAGGAAACCAGTACAAACATTCAGTTGGAGTTTGTACAGCAAGGGAAGGAACCTGAAACAGTGGCAACTCTGACACAGGCAATGTGGAGTGATAGGCCAGTGAGTTCCCATATGAAAGAGCAATGGATGACACAGGATGAAACTGAAGAGAATGTGGCACAGGGAGATGCTCTGGAACTTTTTATAGAATGCCTGCAGGAAATAGAGAACAAAGAATGTACCCTCAGTTTAGAAGAAAATGATCTAAGAGAAAAGTTGCTTGGTTTGATTACAGATGGACAGGCATATTAAGAACAATGAAAAGAAATAGACTACAGAAAGTCAATAAAATATGAAAAAGTTAGAAGTTTGATAAAACAAATGAAGACAGTAATTAGGACGGTTCATAGAGGTTCATACAATATAAGAGAAGTAAATCGGATACATTACTGTGCAGCTAAATAATTAACAGATAAAGTCTTCCTGAAAAAAAAACACAGGGTAGTAAAGGAAAAGAAGGGGAGAAATCTAATGCCACCATGAAAGTATCAAACAGAGAAAACGATAAAGCAATTAAGACATGAAGTGTCACTGTTAGAAGAGTATAGAAGAGGGAACAGATCAATAAAAATACTCGGAAAGAAAATCATGATAAAAGCAATGAGCAGTATCAGAACAGATCAGGATGTGCAGTACCACAGATAATAAACTAAAAATATCACCACCATAAAAACTTAGAAGATACACAAATAAATATAAAGGAAAAGTACAAAATAAACAATTTACTGACGATCAAAAAAAGTTTTATAGAGAATTGGGAAACATGGCAAAAGGAATTGAAACACCACCAAGAAAGAAGAAATAGATACATTTTTGAGAAATATCTAAAAAGATCCTGTGGAACATAACAAACATGCTAAATGAATAGAAGAAGCAAAAGAAAGAATAAGCAGTTCAAATGCACAGGATATAAAATGGGATGAAGTAACGGCCAGAGAGACTGAAACAAAGTTAAGATAAGCTCTTAATTGGAAAATCCCACGTCCAAATGCAGTACCTGACTTCTGGCTAAAAGTATTAACATCTTTACATGAAGATTTAGCCATCAGTAAAAACTATTTACATGAACGTCCCGAACAGACACCAGCCTGGTTAACAACAGCAAAAACAATACTCCTACTTAAGAGTGAACCAGCAAGCTATCCTAAAATCTACAGACCAATAACTTGCCATCCAACAACATATAAACTATACACTGGAATTGATGCTGACAGACTTTATAGACATTCAGAAGAAAATTTACAGTAATAGAACAAAAGGGTAACAAAAGAAAGTCATATGGAACAAAAGATCATTTGTTGTTAAAAAAGGTCATAATAGAGAACTGTAAAAAAAGGAGAAGAGTCTAAGTAAGGCATGGACAGACTACAAAAAAAAAACATTTGACAGCATCCCACATTCATGGGTAAAAGAGTGCTTAAAAATGAATAAGATGCACCCTACACTGATCAATTACATTACAGTGACCATGAAATAGTGACAAACCACTTTGCAGTTAAGGCATAGTAAAGGGCAAATTATGATTCCAGGGATAAAAATTCAAAGAGGGATAATCCAAGGTGACTCTCCATCACCACTGCTCTTTTGTCTTGCCCTTAATCCATTAAGCTATTTAACAGGGTCATGGCTACAATTTGGCTCCCAGAAAACAACAAAGTGTTAAAACTTCTCATCTTCTTTTTGTGGATGATTAAAACTGTATAGTTCATTAGATGAGGAACCGAAAGCAAAACTGCAAAAGGTCAAAACTTTTCAGATGATATAAGAATGTCATTTGGTCTTGATAAATGTGCAAAAGCAACCTTTAAAGTAGGAAAGCTGCTCCACCAAGAAAACAACAGTTTGCGACAGGAATGTGATATAAAAGAACTCGAGCAAGAGGCAGTGTATAAATATCTGGAAATTGATGAAGGATCAACAATAAAACATGAACAAATGTGAATAAAACCTAGTAAGGACTATTTTAGAAGACTAAAATGAATACTGAAGATAGCGTTGATATCTAGGAATAAAGGCTAAGCTATGAACCAATTTGCTCTTCTTGTTCTAAATTACAGTTTTGGAGTGACTGACTGCCCCCCAAAAAAGTGTTGGATCTGTTGGACAGGAAAACAAGAAGGAAGCTACATGTTTATCAAATGATTTATAAAAATCAGTGTATACCAAGACTATATAGTCCTCATTCTGAAGGAGGCACGGGCCTCCTCGAAATTGGTTACATGCATAGATCTGCAATTGTGAGACTGCATACATATCTGTTGACATCACAAGACCCAAACGTAGTGAAAGTTTTGAAACATGAGAAGAATAAGTCTAAGAGGACTTCCCTGATTAGTTTAGCAGAAGCATATTTGTGTCAAGCAGGAATGGAGATCAAACCAGAAGTAGGTAAAAATCAGACAGCAACTGAATACGCAAAAAATCAAAGTAAGAGTATAAGGTGAAGGAGCAGATGAGAAGACAAGAAATGTAGAAAGTGAATAAGTACAGTTGCAAACATAGAAAACTCTTGGAATAGCCTCATGTTGATCTGGATCGACTTTAACTACCCCACCGTTAACTGGGAAAACTACTCGTGTATCAACTCCTTAACTCAACTCTTTCTGGAATTCATAAACTCCAATGCCCTAGATCAACTTATCCACACCCCCACCAGGGGCAACAATATCCTAGACCTAGTCATTACCAACATGAGTGACCGGTGTTCCACACCTGAAGTCAACTCCTTGTTGGTCCGATCCAACCATAAGCTTATCACCCTTGATATCCACATCCCGCACCCACCCCCCATTAAGGAAACCACAGTAAAACATTTCTCCAAAGAAATGCTTCTTAAGAAAGAAGTGATGAACTTCATGACACCCATGCAGATGGACAATACAGTTACAACTGCTGAATCCTACACAAATGCACTCTATAAGAACTTACACAAGTGCATGGATCGTGCTATCCCAAACAGAACCAAGACGCTATCCTCCAAAAAAAGGAAGCCGATCTGGTGGTCCCCTGCAATAAAAAACTGTACAACAGAAGGAAGAAACTGTTGCAAAAGAGAGTAAAATCCCATGAGTGAAGGAGCTCCCTGGTCAGCCTCAGTAAGAAGCTGAGATCCATTATAAGATCCTCCAAAGCTAGCCATGAAAACAAAATTGCCACTAAATCCAAGGACAACCACAAAGCATTCTATAGCTATGTCAAGAATCTAGATGGTAACACCCAGATCTGCTCTGAGTTACAGCACAAAGGCACGAAAATTACAGAACCAACTGATATTGCCAACATCCTGGCAGATAGGTTCAGTGCTAACTTTACCCCCCTCTCACCCCCTAAAGGCCCCATATCTATACCGGAATAATGCAGAGTCCCTGTAATCACAACTACGCAGGTAAAAGCTGCACTCTCTAAAGCCAAAAACACAGCATCCATGGGACCGGACAACATCCCAGGCTGCGTTTTACACGAACTTCAGAACGAACTGGCTCCCCACTTAAGCCTCATGTTCAATAATAGCCTTGCATCAGGCTTTGTGCCCACTGAATGGTGCACAGCAACAGTTATCCCACTCCACAAAGGGGGAGCCACCACTGATCCCGGGAACTATCGATCTATTAGCCTGACGAGCCTGGTCTGCAAGGCCATGGAACGTATCATCATGGAACTCATAAACAAAGACACTGGTACCCTCCAAACTCTGGATCCCACCCAGAACGGGTTTGTGAAAGGCAGATCATGCCTCCTGAACCTGATCAACTTCTTTGAGGCAGTCACCAAAGCCGTGGATGAGGGTAAGGTGGTTCACACAGCCTATCTTGACCTCGCCAAGGCTTTCGACACCATCCCCCATTCTGGAATTATAGCTAAACTCACTAAACTAGGTATAAATCCCTACGTCACAAGATGGGTTGCCAACTGGCTCACTGACAGAACCCACACTGTAAAAATTGCAGACTCCAAATCTGACCTCAAAGCAGTGACAAGTGAAGTACCCCAGGGTTCCGTCCTGGGACCTCTCCTGTTTGGTATCTACTTCTCTGAAGTACAGGCTAACACAGAAGGCCTCTGGCTAATGAAGTTCACAGATGACTGCAAACTAGGAGCCATAGTCAAGTCCCCAAATGATGTGGAAATCCTACAGAAGGGCCTCACTGAGACAGATGCCTGGTGTCAGAGCCATGGCCTCAAGCTCAATGCCAAAAAGTGCAGTGTCATCCCCTTTGGTAAAAACTCTGCACCTATGAACTACCACATAGGCAGCAATCTACTTAACACCGAATGCGTGGGACCCAGGTGGACAGTAGTCTCTCCTTTGATAGTCACATCGCCACAGTAGTCAGGAAGTCCTTCTACGTGGCACACCTCATCATAAAAGGGCTCTCATCCAGGAAAAAAAGAGGTCATTGTTCCCCTCTACTTGACACTCATTAGACCCATTATAGAGTACAACATCCCTTTTGGAATGTACCTCATAAGACATCTGCAGCAGCTGGAAATGCCACAGAAGTACCTCACAAAGAAGATTACTGGCCACAAACAAATGCCCTACACTGACCGCCTCAAAAAAATCCAGCTTTACTCCGTAGCATATCGCCAACTCCGAGGTGATCTCTGCCTAACATATAAAGCTATGTCAAACCCAGAGCTGCTGGACATGCTACACCTAAAGAAATCCCAATCCCTCCGAGCTACACGCTCTAGGGACCTACACCTTGTCACCACAATAAACAGGACATGCTGGAGGGATAGATTCCTGTCCCAGAGACTTCCTATACTCTGGAACAAGCTACCCATCTATGTCAAGCAAAGTTCTTCATTAGCACTCGTCAAGAAAAATCTTGATGAGTGGATGGGAAATAGGAAATACACCCGGGGATCACATCTGTGTCTCTGCTCGGCAGTGTAACAGGAAAATAACTTTCTTGGGTGGCGTAAGCCATGGAACCTTGTTGGCTAGCCTTACGTAGGCCCTTGGGCCGATAGCCTAGTACCCACCTATGGACCTATGAATGGTTAAGGAGAGGTAAACTTAAACCAAAAGATGAAAGGTTAATACTGGTGGCCCAAGATAGTGAACTACATACACTTTTGTTTACAAAGTCCATTGAACATGTGGGAGAAACAGACAAATGTAGGTTTTGTAAAACAGAACTGGAAACAGCTGGACATCTTGTTGCTGGTTGTGATATACTAATGGCAGAAGGACTGTATACTGAAAGGTATAATAATGTAGCAAGGCCGCTGCATTGGGGACTAAGCAAACATAATATTGAAGTAGCTGAAAACAATGGAAACATGAGCCACAAAGCATTATAGAAAATGATGAAGAGCAGTTAAAAAATGGATGTGAAAAAACAGATATAGTAATTTGTGAAAAGAAGACAAAAGTAGCATTGATCATTGAAATCGCTACACCCAGACACTACTCCTGTGGGTTTTGTAAATAATGCCCCCACATTAATATAAATTGCTCCTGACATGGGCTTAACAGCATAATCAGGTTTGCCAGTGGTCATTGTGCCACAGTAGGTTTAGTCTATCTGGCAGTCAACTCAGGATGCCACAGTTTTTATACAGGCAAAACTGAGTGAGCATTTTATAAAATGATACAAGAACAACATTGGCAAGCTGAACACAAAAAATTCTTTATACAGACACAAGGTGGTTTGCACAGGCCATTGTATGTACAAATATGGAATACTGGAAAAAAAATACCCAAGGACTCTAGAGGTTGAGACTGGGGTAACCTTACAGAATTTAGAAAATTAAAATTGGCATCTATGATTAAATGCAACTGATGAATGGTTGGACAAATTCAGAGACGTAGGGGTGTGTGTAAGTGTGTGTGTGTGTGTGTGTGTGTGTGTGTGTGTGTGTGTTTGTGAGGCTGCCGCTGCTATGAAAAGGAGAGCAACTGAGTCATTCTACAAGAAAGTGCAATGTTAGTTGTTGTGTACTACTATGGAGTATTCTTTTTCAGAAAACAATACTAGTTGCGAGAGTCCCGGTGTAAAGGCAGATTCATCTATTTAGTCCTATAATAAGCCAACTGTTTGCTCTGTTACCTTTGTATATAACGTTTTTTATTTCTGCGTATATCTAACTGCATTTTTGTTGATGTTTAATGTGGTAAACTGTTGCCCAGTCTCTTAATGTTGCAACTGTTTATATCATGTTTAAAGTAAAGCTTATTCACTGTGCATTTTGCAAGTGATATTTGATCTGATTGGTACTATTGCCCAAATGGAATTTATTTGAACTGCATTTGAATTATTTAGCTACTGTATTGTTTCTTATTTGAATTACATCTGTTTCCGAGTAGCTGTTGTGTTTTTTGTTTACCATACTATCCTGCATAACATATTCAGACCGACACACTAACAGGCTTGTAATTCTGCTATCTGCTGCCTTCTTTTTTACTGGTCTTTTCTTTTCATTCTTTTACCCTTTTTCTAACCTTTCTCTGTCTACTGCTTTTTATAATGTATATCCTCTCCTTTTATTATCTAACCTATCACATTAATTTCTATACTGCTCTTACTGTTGTATTAGATAGATTTACAGGAGCAAATCTGAAATGTAATTAACTTAAGAGGAAGTTTTTTATTGCAATTCCTTTAAAATTATATTGCTTAAAGTTGTTGAATGTGGTTAAAATATTTTAGAATGATAAAATAGGGCAAACTTACCTGTTGCCATAGTAACTCACCTGTTAATATTACTAACTATTTTGATATAATGCTCTATAATTGAGGGTCAGCTGTGGTTAATTGTTATTTGTGACATACTGAGATTGGTATAGCAAAGGTATGTAAATTGATGACCCTGCTAGTTTTCTGACCATCCACTAGTTATCCACATTAAGCATATGCTCTGTAGCTTTCTATAAAAGGCATAGGTTCATTTTTCAAAAGCTGCAAGACCAGTTGTGTCATTATATATTGTTTTATACTAAACATGTATTTTCAGACCATGCTATACATTTTCAGGTCTGTTTTATTGATGTAAGATATGATTGTTGTTAATACGGTGTAATTTCTTAGAACATTTTAAAATTTTATCATCTTAAACTTGGAAAACAATGTACAATGCTGTTTTGGTGAATGTGAGATTTAAAGGCAGAGTAGTTTTAATGCTACGTCTGTTTTCATTGTGAGACTGTATTGCTTTGTTTAGCAAATGTGTATCAGTGGTTTGTACTATAAAATTTGAAACAAATGTTTTAAATTAAATCAAAATATCTGTAATCACTGCAGAAGTAAAGAAGAAGACAGCATGCACACTGAAAGTTTTGAACAGTGTTTATGGCAACTGGGGAGAAATCGACTGAAATCAGGCATCCAGAACAGAAAAAGAGGGTATTCCCTCTGTTCAGCTGACGTCACAGTGATGTCACAAAATGGGAGGGGCATGGTTGGGAGAGGGTTGGGAATGGGTGGAGTTATGAGTGATGTGAGGGGCGTGACCTTAGTCCGGTTTTAGCCACAAAGAAACCTGGCAACCCTACTTATCAAGGGTATCAGAACTTGTCAGAGATTTGCGATGCATGGATAGGTTTAAAAAGCCCCTTGTCGTCATTAGCCTAGTAAACACCCATGGACCTATTAAAAATTAAAATGTCAAATTATTAAAAACACTCAGTATTGCATTTGTTAGACATTTATTAGCAAACTACTCAGAAAATTTTTAAATGGTCATATTACTTAAAGAGGTATATACTTTTAAAGTTCATTTTCTTTATTTACATTAACCCCTGTACAGGGCAACAACAATGGACCATCACATGATGTTAAGAAATGTTTATGGACAGACTTTTTTGTCCACTAGCTTTCATTATTATTCACTTGTTTATGTATTTATTATACTGTAGCTTTAAGGAGGTCTGTATATAAGAAAGTGATGTATGCACCCCTTTTAGAGTCTAACAAAGTTCCTGTTAGGAATAAAAGTGCTAAATCCTAAAAAAAAAATGTTGAATAAAGCATCTGGCTTTCATTGCTCATTTTGTTTCTTTTTACACTTGGTGGATTTATCCGAAGTCATTCTGGGCTTTCTCACAGGTTGATAGCGTTTTGTATTTGGTTACTGGTCTTTTACTCCATCCACTGTCCTTTTGCAACATTACAGATGTTGTTTGTGAAACGTCTTTGTATAATTTCCAGAAATTAAAGCTAACTCTTATTGCAAATGCAAAAATTGTTGTTATACTCTAAAACTCCATGTATGTATGCACTATAAATCAGAATCAGACAATTACTGTCCCTAGTGCTATTTTTTAACTGCTACTAGTTGTCACATAGCACTGCATTTAATCACATCAATATGTTTGCTAAATGAGAAATTATTAGTGATCAGGATTCACATATCTATAAAATGGCTGCATTGACAATCAGTGGTTAAATAACAAGTGCATCAAGCATGGAGACTCCGTAGAATGTATGTGGAAAATATGGTAAACAAAGATTTGCTCTATGAACTTTTTTGCCATAAACATAATGATGGAAATGGTCACTACTGCTAACAGTTCCTCTTCTGTCTGAGTTATAGCTCTTTTGCATATTTGCAGATACTTTTTACTAAAAGGTTAACTACTTTATTCAAACTGGTATCTACCTACAGGGCATCTGGTTTTATCATACCACTGTATTTACTCGTTGCTCCATTGAACTATACAAAAAAGTTATTTTATTCCCTCACAATTTGGCAACATGGCTTCTAGGGGAAATCAAGAACTATAACTCCATTCCCAGGTTACAGCTTGTTCTAACAGCTTTTGATAAGGCACTGTTGTCTCACACCTAGTGTTTCTGAGACAACAGCTTTTGATGAGACACTGCTTTCTCAGAAATACTAGGTGTGAGCTTTCTAAGACATCCCATCTTTTTCACAGAAAATTCTGCAACTCTTGATTTTCATCTAGCACTGGCATTTGCATTGTAGTGGTGACTTATTCTGCAAGAGGATTCAATCATTCAGTTATCAGCACGTGACCCATATACTTCAGACTTGTTGCTCTTACATTACATTTGCTTTTATTTAATTAGAAATTCTGTTCTCTTAATTTAGCACATGCTTTCGTTTCTTGTCATGCTGTTCTTCTGTCTTACTAACACGAACTGAACATCAGTTATGTTTAGACCACCTTCCAAGCCTCTAATTACAATGCAACAGCGCTCTGGAGCACCTCTTACTAAGCAGATGTTTAAGAAATCTGTACATTTCTAATCTTGTATTAAATAAATACATTTATCTACCTGTCTACCTATCCATTAATCCATCCATCCTTTGTTGACTGTTAGTCTCACTAGGCTAGCAGCCTCTTTTCAGGGAAGACCCAAGCTGGCATTTACACTACCACTAGTTGGCCACTGCATTGGAGATCTTTCCTTACTATTTTCAATGCATGTCATGGGATTGTTTGCATCCATCTGAGCTACCAGCAACTGCACTACTGTTACAATGCTCTCTCATCTGGCACTCTTTTTCATACTTGTTGCAAAATATTCTTACATTATTTCTCACCATTGCCTTTTTATTGGTCTTACATTTTATACTATTAACTTCTATTTCTACAGTTAATTATTTTAACTGCAGACTATAAGTTTCATTTTTTCTATACAAATCTAAAGCTTCTGTTAAGATCAGATCTGTTTTTCGTAAAACATTTGCCCTTTTTTCTTTATTTTTATATCACAATCTATTCTGTCTCTAACTAAGGAACCATGAAAGTCATCAAATTCAGAGTCTTCAGCTCACTATCACAGGTACCTATAGTTTATGTGGGACCTTGTGTCTAAATAAAAAAAAACAAATCACAAAGAAAAGGTGAGTTCTTTATAGGCTCTCAATAACTCCTGAGCTTCTCAGAACTGCTGTCATTTTATCTTTCTCATCTTTAAGAAGTATTACTTTCAAGGATTCTTTCCAAGAAACATACAGAACTGCATCTCACTATACATTTTTAGCCTTCATAGCTATACCACTCACATGTATATATCACATTCCTGCTTCCGAACCTTGCAGTCATCACATAGACTTCTGTGCAACAACTGAATTCCTAGAGGTTGTAGCTGTCATTTTTTTAAACAAATTCTTAAAACAAATATATTTCTTCACTCCTACGGATATAGTTTTCCACTATACCACACAGAATATAAGTATTTGCCAAGGTCAATAAATAACACAAGCATTGAGAATGATCTTCTAGGCTCCATGAAGAGTTTAACAAGACAGAACTCCCAAGTAACGTGCACCGCATGGTATGCAACTTCCTACAGCTAGGTCACTAGCATTTAAAGCTATATAAAATATAATACAGATAAGCTTAGTTCTAACAGCAATTGACCTCTTAACACTTGCACTGCTGCTGCTGACTGGTGCCAAGGATTGGGAGCAGAACACTGAAATGCCTGCCATTCAGGTAGTCAAGGGAAAGCTATATTTGCTTGCTATTCCCATGTGACTCACTGAAGCCAAAATGTACACACTGCTTAAGCAGGACCCACAACTCCAGCATGATGATGCTTGCATGCTTCTATGCATGCACCAAAACTCCATCAGGAGTGTGTAAGTGGTACTTGTTACTTCAGTGCACAATACCATGCTACCTCGTTATTCCCCTGACACTGCTTAGGGTCAGTGCAGCAGAAGAACAGACAAACTCCCTTACACCACTACCATCAACCAAGATAGGCAACACAGAGCTGACTGTTTACTGCCACCTCCCATCGCCAGCTACTTCACAGCCCAAAGTCCAAATCCTTCTTTTTGTACTAATCCCTGTCTATATTTTCTCAGACTAAATCTTAACATGACAGAGTGTGGGCAGGAAGGCTTTGAATGGTATTTACAGCTGATGAATGTTTTTTTAACAAGAAACATCTTTATTAAGTTATCACTTATGACATGGGCAATCATACATTTATATAAATGAAAACAAAGCATACTGGCGTAATTTTAGTTGCAAACATTATACAGCACAAACCATACTGATATCATTTTAGTTGCAAACATTATACATCAATTAAAATCTATCCAGGACTGTCAGTCAGGCATTACATAGCTCATTCAAATCCTGCCTTCTTTTAAACCTCATTCCTCCTCTGCATGTACTGCTCCCACAATTCCCATTTTTTCTATGCAATTTGCTCCTACCCTTTTCTAAAGCTCCAAATTCTAGTTGTTTTATCTGTTACTATATTCACTGCTTCTAATACAGTTGGTTTAGTACAGCTGATAAACTTTGATATAAAATGAAATCCTCTGTTTAATAAGTATTGCATCCACCAGATATGCAAACCTTTGCTGCTTTTTTCAACAGATTTTTCATGGCACTAATGCTATGAAAACTTTATCAACTGAATAATACAAATACAACAGAAGAAAGAAAAAATACTTTGCCTCTTTACTGGAAACAAAGTTTTAACTTGTGGATATCTACACTTTGATTTTTGCTCACTTGAAATTAAAATTACGATAACTTCTATTTTGTAATATGTAGTTTTAGACTACTGTTTGTTTTGTAAAGTATTAAAATATGGATCGCATATTTGGGAGTAGAGTTCAGTTCTGCAAAGAATAGTCTTGTATTGACCCATATATCACAGATCATGCAAGGATGTGTGCTGGGCAAACCAGAAAGAATGGATCATTATGCTTGTAGAGTGCCAGTTAATCTGATACCTTGAAGACATAACATATAATCAGCAGCGTAAGCAGCCTCACACTGACTTACAGGCCCATTTATACTTACCTTAGTCTTTACAACCACTCCCTAACAGATATTGTATAACCAATCCCACTATACCCCTGAGTACCTTGAGGACTGAGGTAGCACTATGTCCCTTATTCCATAACAACCAAACACAGACAGAATATAAATCCACGACAAAGCCAGCAATCAAAGATAAAAACTCTTTACTGCTAACACAATGCAAAAAATACTCCGGCACTATGTCCCTTGCTTGCCTCTTACTAAGGGAATGGAGAGAAGTCAATTATTTGCTAACAACTTCAATGCTTTTCTCTCAGCCAGCCATTCCATTAACTGAGTTCTTTTCCACATCTAGGTTAATGGCAAAACAGATGGCATCCTTCTACACCAGACAGCCAGCCATATTTTTCTGTACTGTTGCTGCCAAGTTAGTTGCAAACAAATAACATCTGCAAACATAAATGGGACTAACTGCTAAGAAATGGAGGTTTTAAATCCATCCATGTGTTTTGCACCAACCTTAAATGGCAGCTATTTTTAAGACAGCTCATTTTAATTTCTTGTTTTGTTCATGCTTCTGACTCCCAGTTTTGACTCAGTAGAGGTTACATATCTACAAGCTCCACCCAGCTCACTCTCTTCCATAGCAAACAGGATCATAGGATATACAAGACAAGTCAGACCAAAGGCCATGCACATCTTACCAATACCCATCTCCTCAGATTCTGCCAACTTTTGCAAGGGGGATGATGCTTATGAACATATCAGTTTATATCTTCGTTACCTGGACGATATTTTTATTTTATGGAAGGGTGACGACTTGGCTCTTCATGATTTTTGACTTATATTAATGAGATAACTTATTTAAAGTTTACATACGAGTTTAATGGTCAGGAAATTAATTACTTGGATGTTAGTCTAAGTAAGGCTAGAATTAATAACAGATTCAAGGCCAGAATTCATAGAAAAACAACATATTTAAACTCGTTTTTGCACTTCACTAGTGCACATCCGACAATTAATAAAAGAGCAGTTGTTAAAGGTCAGTTTGCCCAGGCCGCAAGAATGGTGAGCATGGACACTGATTTCAATAATGAATGTGAAGGGCTTACAGATATGTTAAAAAAAGAAGATATCCAGATCAGATCCTGTATGAATTAATATAATGAGGTCAAATAAAAAAGAATGAATGGTCATTTTTTTGCCTATCCTTAATTACAATGGGATGAGTAGGTATTATGAGCAAATGACAATCATTTTGAAACTTCAGTAGCATTTATAACAACTTTTAGTATACATTTTTATGAAATTAAAGCTATTACACTAAAGAACTGGATAGTTATTGATGATGATGCACAAATTAGGAATAAATTAGGTGATGGATTTAAAATGGCAGCACGGAGAAGTAAAAACTTAAAGAACTTAATGGGGCATGGTAGTCAACAGCATTTAACAAGAAAAGGGAGTATGAACAGGTGTGGTATGTGCAATTATTGTATTTACATTCACCAAGGCCAATATTTTGAAATTAAAGGAATAAAGTACGATATGCAAGGCAGGCACAATTGCAGTTCTAAGACAGTTGTTTATGTTGCTATGTGCAAAATGTGTCCAGCATACAAAACTGGTAAGACCACCTGAACTTTGAAAGAAAGAATATACGAGCATATGTATGCAATTAAAAAGGTGTCCTGACCAATGCATTAGCTAAGCATGTGCATGAACATAATAACCATCATTTTAAATTTTTTTCATCCAGCAAATTATGGAAAATGAATAAGGTGGACCTTGGGCTTTGCAATTAGAAAAAGCTGAATTAATTTGGCAGTTGTGCTTATATTCATATGCTTGGCCAGTATTGAATGATTATTGCAGAATTAACAGTGTTCTTAGGTTAAAGGCATTAAGTAGATAGGTATACTTCTATATGCATAATAGTAATATAAGTGAGCCATTTTCATTTTGTTTTCAATTGCTTGGTTTAACACAATAGGATCAACATAGTCACAACCCACTGTTAGAATATTCAGTTTATTTACTCATTTGTTCATTTAGTGTTGGGGAATGCAATGCATAATTTAATAGTATTTTAATTTTGTTACTTTAGGTTAATATAGTTTCGATGGTGCAGCGGTTAGCATTGTCGCCTCACAGCAAGAGGTTCTCCCGTTCTACTCTCGGCTGGAGCGCCTTCTGTGTGGAGTCTGCATGTCCTCCCCGCAGACAAGTGACATTTGAAAGAAATGCAGGTAGGTGCGTGCATGAATGGGTGTGCCTTCTTTGAAGGTTGGGCGTCGGGCTGGCAACTCGGCACAGTAAAAATCCACTGCCAATCATTAGCTGACCGGAGTTCCACTGTGGCAACCCCTAACCAGGAAAAGCCGGAAGACCATTAGGTTAATACAGTTTTGTATGTACATCAATTTGGTTCATTATTTTAGTATTATATCGATAATACATATATATATATATATATATATATATATATATATATACACATATACATATTAGTTTAAACAGATTTCATAAGGGTATTTATTGTTAAAAATAATTTTGTAAGTTATTAAACGTAGAAGGACTTCCTAACAGCAGTTACCATGTGATGATCAAAGGAGAGGGAAGTTATCAACCCATGTACCCACATCCCTAATCATTGATTCACATTTTCAATGCAGTATGATGCAGACTGTTTCTTCTTCCTCTGGGGGATGATGCTGTATTTCTTAGCATTTAGTTTCACCCTTTTCTTATGTATTAGGAACTGATTTTACTTAGTTCATTTCACATCCAACTTGCAGTCATAAGCAAACTCTGTAAACCAGACATCACTGTTACCAGTTTAGAGGTTTGAAAACAAGATGCCAAATAGAAGGGACCTGGCACAAATCCCTGGGGGACACCACTGGCCACCTTCTCTTTGTCTAGGAGGAGTCACCCACTTGGACAATGTGAGTTTTGTTCTTATGCCATCTTACCATGTGTGGATTTATGTTTATGGCCATCAGCTAACAAACAATTCCATCAAGTGGTATGGTATCAAATGGCTTGACCAGATCAAGGTAGGCAGCATGGATGAAATGACCACTGTGGACTGCCTCAGTGACCTTCTCGAATATGCTGACAAGATTCAACAGACAGGACCTGCTCTTTACAAAGCAGAATTGTAGAGGATCTAGTTTAAGCAGGTTTCTGAGGTCATGATTGCTGTGGTCAGTGATGATGCACTCCACGGCTTTAAAGATAAGATTCATGAGTCTAATGGGTCTACAGTTTCCAGTGTCTGCTGCAGGTCTGCCCTTATAATGGGGCATTACTACAGCAGTTCACCAAAATTCAGGGAAATAGCCTGTAGCAAGGCTTAGGTTAAATAGTTTGAGAAGGGCATCAATGACTGCATGTTTAACACCGTTTACTAGACAGTACTTTAAGAATGTGTTCCTTAGTGCTAACAGGTGAGGGGTGGGGGTTACTCAAAAATGGTATGAGAGGTAACTGTATTTTCAGGGGAGAAATTTTCTGCAAACTTGCTAGCCAGTAAGTTTGAAATGTCTTTTAGTTTTGAGTGGGAGGCTACTTTCTGGAGAAGCTTGGAACAGAACTAATGTAACTAAAGAAAGACAGTAATTGTTATTATCCTTTACTTCTGTTGCTAAGACTTAATCTGTGTGATGCTTTATTGGTCTTTATAGCTGCATTCAGTTTCCTAGTAAGAATTTTAATACTACTTTGATGCTTTGGGGTCTAGTACTATGCAGAAATTTAAGGAGTTTCTTCTGTTAAACAGTTTGTTTATATCAGTAGACCACCATATGGTTTATTTTGAATTTACAAATTTGGTTGTGGAAGGGACTGCTAGGTCAACACATTAATTTAAATGGACATACAAAATCACTTGTGCAACTGGCTGTGTACCCAGGGGCTTCCATGAAGTTGGAAAGGATAAATTCAGAAATTTGATTACACAGTACCATGATATTGTCCTTTTTTAAGCCTTTAAAGATGGTGATGTTTGTAACCAAAGGAGCAGAAGTTTTCAGTGTAAAGGTAAGCAGTTTATGGTTAGACTTTAACTAATGAAGGTCTGAATAATGGAGGGGAGCAGATAAGAACCAGGTTTTGTACTAATCAGGGCCATAAACATTTTTAACTTGGTGCTCACAAAACTTGGTTCTTTACTCAAATAATTTTATTATACTTGAAAACAATAATATTATTTTAGTAAAGAACCAAGTTCTGTGAGTACCAAGTTAAAAATGTTTATGGCCCTCATTAGTTTCATGACAACCTGATCCAAAGAAACCATGTTTACATAGTCCAAGAAATGTTAAGTATATCCAATGTTGGAAGTGTTTGAGCTCCAATCAATGGAAGGGCGGCTGAAGTCACCAACAATTAAATAAAAATATTTACACAGATATCATCTAATGCAGCGGCGGTGCAGTGGTTAGCATTGTCACCTCACAGCAAGAGGTTCTCCTGTTGGAATCTCGGCCGAAGCGCCTTCTGTGTGGAGTCTGCATGTCCTCCCCGGAGTCAAGTGACATTGAAAGACATGCTGGTAGGTACGTGCATGAATGGGTGTGCCTTCTTCATAGATTGGGCATCGGGCTGGCAACTTGGCACTGTAAAAACTCCACTGCCAATCATTAGCAGACCGGAATTCTGCTGTGGCGACCCCTAACCGGGAAAAGCCGAAAGATATTACTTACTTACACAGATATCATCTATGAATACCAGGAATTTACTGTGGCTATCTGGAGCCATTCTGGGTGATTGATAGCAGACTATGAGTTGGAAGTTAAATTTCCCTAACTAATGCTCAGTGGGGAGAAGGTTCTAGGTGTCCACATTAAAGGTATATTTCCCTTGATCTACACCAACATTCCACCAGCATTACTGGTGGGTCTGAAGGTGTGGTAGCCACAAAAACCAGGTAAAGAAGGGTGTGCTCTCTAAGGATTCTAGCCATGTCTCAGTAACAACCCACACATGGATGCATTCCAAATGCAGAAGTGCCTCTAGGTCAGGTAGTTTACTGTCAAGACTGTGGACACTGATTAAAACATCTTAACTCATTCACTCCGGAGCAGCTCAGGAAAAGCTGCCTGCTTAATTCCACCATAGGAACAACAGTGCAGCCTGAGCTCATTTTCAGAAAATCCATTTGTAAAACCATATAGAAAACAAATGTTCATAACTCTTTAACTATAAGAGCTAGACTAAAACTGTAAACGCGAAAGTTGTTCAGCAGACATTGACCTTTCCAACAGTGTAACTGTTGATAGTGTCTATCAAAGTCATTATTAAATATTTGGCAAGGAATGCTGATATTGTGCATATTTTTTACCTTTTTGGAAAAACAAAGCACAATATCTTGGTCAATGTACCATGCAGACCCATACAATTTGAATGTAATTTGTTAAAATGAATGTTGGCTTTAAAATGTTACCTTAACCATTACTGTGTGATGTTCCTTTCTTGAGATATTCACACAAATATGATTAATATATTATTTTTCATAATTGATAAATAAACAAAGCATAATATCTCATCACCTATAACAGACAGAGCCTCCTACATATCAGTGTATAAGTTGTGCATCTGAATGTCAGCTTCAAAATGATGCATCATTTGTGTGATCACCATGCTCCCTTGCAAAGATATGGGCATAATAATGAAAAGTATTGTAAATGTATAGTTTTCATAATCATACAAGACTAAACAAACTGTGATATATGTACATGTGTAGAGTGCACAGACATAGTTATTTTACCATGTTGTAAGGAGTAACAGTGTCTTCAAAATGAGGTATTACTTGGCACACTGACATGCTCCCTTGCAAAGTTATTTGCCAAAATATGAAAAAAATCATAATTTCCATAACCTAATTCCAAACAAACTTTGATATCTGCCTATGAGTACAACATACAG
This sequence comes from Protopterus annectens, assembly GCF_019279795.1. Taxonomy (NCBI): domain Eukaryota; kingdom Metazoa; phylum Chordata; order Ceratodontiformes; family Protopteridae; genus Protopterus; species Protopterus annectens. Next base: position 522,904,417 of record NC_056733.1, read on the forward strand.
GCAGCATTCTTTTACCATGTTAGAACTAGAAATAATCTTTTCAAAATGAGGTATTACTTAACACATTCAGATACTCCCTTGCAAAGTTATTTACCAAAATATGAAAAAAAATCATAATTTCCATAACCTAAGTCAGAAACAAACTTTGATATCTGCACATGTGTACAACATACAGGCACCATTCTTTTTCCATGTTAGAACTATCAGTACTGTCTTCGAAATGAGGTATTACTTATAACATTCAGATGCTCCCTTGCAAAGTTATTTACCAAAAATATGAAAATAAATCATAATTTCCATAACCTAAGTCCAAAACAAACTTTGATATCTGCGCATGAGTACAACATACAGGCACCATTCTTTTTCCATGTTAGAACTATCAGTACTGTCTTCGAAATGAGGTATTAGTTAGCACATTCCGATGCTCCCTTGCAAAGTTATTTACCAAAATATGAAAAAAATCATAATTTCCATAACCTAAGTCCGAAACAAACATTGATGCCTGCACATGTGTACAACGTACAGGCCCAATTCTTTTACCAAGTTAGAACTATAAATAATCTTTTCAAAATGATGTATTACTTAACACATTCAGATGCTCCCTTGCAAAGTTATTTAGCAAAATATGAAAAAAAAAATCATAATTTCCATAACCTAAGTCCGAAACAAACTTTGATATCTGAACATGTGTCAAACATACAGGCACAATTCTTTTACCATGTTAGAACCAGCAATACTGTCTTCAAAATTAGTTATTACTTGGCACATTCAGATGCTCTCTTACAAAGTTATTTACCAAAATATGAAAAAAATCATAATTTCCATAACTGTAAGTACCAAACAAACTTTGATATCTGCACATGTGTCAAACATACAGGCACAATTCTTTTACCATGTTAGAACCAGCAATACTGTCTTCAAAATGAGATATTATTTGGCACATTCAGATGCTCTCTTGCAAAGTTATTTACCAAAATATGAAAAAAAATCATAATTTCCATAACAGTTATTTGCCAAGCTCAGAGAAATTAATTTTACACAACACGTTTCATAATAGTGTTTTACTTACTATACTGGTCCGACTTGGTCATGGGTGTTTTCCATTCTTCTCAGAAGCTGCAATCTTGCATGGCTCTCCTCACGCCATTGTGGAGGTTGGTCAAGAACAACACAATGCCCTCCTCAGTTAGGTGAATGCCATCCCTTCTGAACAGGTGAACATCTTCCGCGGTGATGCCGTTATGGCAGATTGTCGATCCACCGACCCTGTGCATCAAGCCATGCATGAACGCATTCTGTAAACGTCTGAACAGCAGAAGACAGTCTTACCTTATCTGAAATAAAGCGTGGGTGGACATTGACAAGGGTGCACAGCCAGGGCACATGTAAAGAGAAGAAGCAGGGTAAGGACCGCCGCTCCACTAATATGCCAAGGACAGGCATGGGGCTCCAGATGTTGGTTATCTGTAGTGTCCCATAGCTGTGCTGGCTGCCCACTCAGACTGCTGATACCACTATGGTCTCATGACCTCCTTCAGTGTCAGCAGTCTGCCTTACCTCTGCCTTTTCTCTTTACATGTGCCCATTCAGCAATGGACCTAAGGAATGAGGGACTGAAGTAACTCACTAATTGCTGTCCTGACCTTCATACATTTACTACCCTCACCTACATACATTGACTACACCTGAAGGGAGGGAGACTGAGTGGAGAGCTACATCAAGGCAACATGTCAAAAGACCAAGACTGACCCAGGCTGTGTCTTTTTGCATGTTTCTGCATTACATCACAGTGGCACACCCAAGCCCATGCTTACCTAGGACCGCAGCACTATGGGACTGTGCTGTAGAGTCTCCAAGTTCCCAACTGCGATCCCGGTGGATCACAAGATCCATGCTGGCTGGGTATGCCCACCGTGATGCATCCACCAACACAACATAGTGAGATGGGACAGCTTACGGTTTGGGCTGATTGCTTTCCACTGATTCCCAGAACAGCAAAAGATGTTCTTACCTTATCTGAAATACTGAATGGGCGGACACTGACAAGGGTGCGCACTAAGGGCACATGTAAAGAGAAGAAGCAGGGTAAGGACCGCCGCTCCACTAATATGCCAAGGACAGGCATGGGGCTCCAGATGTTGGTTATCTGTAGTGTCCCATAGCTGTGCTGGCTGCCCACTCAGACTGCTGATACCACTATGGTCTCATGACCTCCTTCAGTGTCAGCAGTCTGCCTTACCTCTGCCTTTTCTCTTTACATGTGCCCATTCAGCAATAGACCTAAGGGATGAGGGACTGAAGTAACTCACTAATTGCTGTCCTGACCTTCATACATTTACTACCCTCACCTACATACATTGACTACACCTGAAGGGAGGGAGACTGAGTGGAGAGCTACATCAAGGCAACATGTCAAAAGACCAAGACTGACCCAGGCTGTGTCTTTTGCATGTTTTTGCATTACATCACAGTGGCACACCCAAGCCCATGCTTACCTAGGACCGCAGCACTATGGGACTGTGCTGTAGAGTCTCCAAGTTCCCAACTGCGATCCCGGTGGATCACAAGATCCATGCTGGCTGGGTATGCCCACCGTGATGCATCCACCAACACAACATAGTGAGATGGGACAGCTTACGGTTTGGGCTGATTGCTTTCCACTGATTCCCAGAACAGCAAAAGATGTTCTTACCTTATCTGAAATACTGAATGGGCGGACACTGACAAGGGTGCGCACTAAGGGCACATGTAAAGAGAAGAAGCAGGGTAAGGACCGCCGCTCCACTAATATGCCAAGGACAGGCATGGGGCTCCAGATGTTGGTTATCTGTAGTGTCCCATAGCTGTGCTGGCTGCCCACTCAGACTGCTGATACCACTATGGTCTCATGACCTCCTTCAGTGTCAGCAGTCTGCCTTACCTCTGCCTTTTCTCTTTACATGTGCCCATTCAGCAATGGACCTAAGGGATGAGGGACTGAAGTAACTCACTAATTGCTGTCCTGACCTTCATACATTTACTACCCTCACCTACATACATTGACTACACCTGAAGGGAGGGAGACTGAGTGGAGAGCTACATCAAGGCAACATGTCAAAAGACCAAGACTGACCCAGGCTGTGTCTTTTTGCATGTTTTTGCATTACATCACAGTGGCACACCCAAGCCCATGCTTACCTAGGACCGCAGCACTATGGGACTGTGCTGTAGAGTCTCCAAGTTCCCAACTGCGATCCCGGTGGATCACAAGATCCATGCTGGCTGGGTATGCCCACCGTGATGCATCCACCAACACAACATAGTGAGATGGGACAGCTTACGGTTTGGGCTGATTGCTTTCCACTGATTCCCAGAACAGCAAAAGATGTTCTTACCTTATCTGAAATACTGAATGGGCGGACACTGACAAGGGTGCGCACTAAGGGCACATGTAAAGAGAAGAAGCAGGGTAAGGACCGCCGCTCCACTAATATGCCAAGGACAGGCATGGGGCTCCAGATGTTGGTTATCTGTAGTGTCCCATAGCTGTGCTGGCTGCCCACTCAGACTGCTGATACCACTATGGTCTCATGACCTCCTTCAGTGTCAGCAGTCTGCCTTACCTCTGCCTTTTCTCTTTACATGTGCCCATTCAGCAATGGACCCAACAAGCCTGGTCACAACTTTGTTGTATAGTGTGCTCTGCACATCTTACTGCTGTCAGCAGTCTGCTAGACCCTTATGGCCATGGTACTCACCAAAGCATTCCATGCATAGGTTAATCTTGCAGGTCGGGCATCCCCATGATGGTTCAGCACGTTTACCCTTGCTGGCACAGTTTTTGCATCGTGCCTTCCGCCATTTCACTGGAAAGTGTGAGCCTTGTTCAAATCGTGTCATGGGCTCTGGGACGGTAATCTCTATGCATCTTTTCCTTTTCTTGTAGGTGGTCAGGAGGCGCATGCCTAGGTTTCTTCTAAACTGTAACTGGCTTGCCACAATAACACGGCCAGAACGTGAAAGCTGCCGGTGGCTAGCACTCTCATGGAATAAAATGTAAGCATTCACTATGGCCACATCCCACAGGAACCAGAACAAGTACAGCCACCATTTCCTTGCCTTTCGAGCAGTTGGATACTGTGTCCTGAGCTGATCTCCTCGGTCCACCCCATTCATGTATGTGTTGTACATGTTTACAACTGGTGGACATGGCACTGCAGCTTTTGTTCCATCGTGCTGTCTCCTGCGTGTGCTGGAGACTGCCAAGGTTGGGTTACTATTAGTTGACAGCAGAAATACTGGGGTGCTATCCTTCCATTCAGTTGCAAGCAATGGTCCACTCTGCAACTGCTTGTAGAACCCTCGAGGTGCTTTACCAATGGCTTGTCGGTTGAATGTTACAGGCCATCCAGTCCTATTGGTGCGCATGGTTCCACAGCAGTACAGATCATCCTGCAGCAGTTGCTGTGCCAGAGGGACAGATGAGAAGAAGTTGTCAAAGTAAATGTGATGCTTCTTTCCAATCAGACCCCGTGTTAGGTCGACCACAACTCAGTGTGCCAGTCCAACCTCTGTGGTCTGTTCTGCTTTTCCAGTGTATACCTGGAATTCATGCACATAACCATTATGTGAGTCAGCCAGCACCCATACCTTAATGCCATACCTCTCCGGCTTGCCAGGCATAAACTGTCTAAATGTCAGACGTCCACGGAAGCCAACCATGGCTTCATCTACTGCCACCTCACGATGCACATTATACTGTGTCCTACATGCATGAAGTACGGCATCCAGTATTGGCCGTACATGATGGAGCTTGTCATGACCCACACAGCCCTGTGGTTGTCTGAGGTTTTTGTCATTGCAGTGAAAATACTGCTGAATTTTTTCAAACCTCTCCCGGGTCATGTACTCAGCTATTGGGAAATGACCATACAGATGGTGTGTTTCCCAGTACTGCCTGTATTTCGGAACATGTACAATAGACATGTATATTCTGACACCTAGAAATGTGCGTATGTCTCCAGGACAAACTGGACTCCACCGCTTATCAACCTTGCCTGCTGCAGCCTGCCTCTGTGCAGCATAGCGGTTAGTTTCATCAGCAATAAGTGAGTACAGTTCCTCTGGGAACATCAAATTGAGGAAGTCCACCTCTGTGCTGTCTGAGTCCAGGTTGGTGACTGGGCCGACTGGACACACAAAGTGATCGATGTGAACTGGTGTTAGGCGTTTCTCCCACGATAAGTTTTGTGGTGGGCATGATCACCGTGTCTTTTTCATTAGCCTCCCACAGTTATGAATGGAAACTACTGGGTGGTTAAGAGATGGTACCCTGTGATCAGTTACATTACCCACTGGTTTGTACTGACTTCTGAGTGGAGTACTCACACAAATTCCATACTGTGGCACACTCAGATCCTTGCTTGACAAGGAGCTACTTCGGTTCAGATCCAGTGGACTTTCTCCATCCGAATAAACCTGCTGTGGACTACACCTGAGCTCATGTATAGTAGGAAGCATATCCGCTTCCTCTTCAGCACTAGGCCTGGCTTGGGCGATGGAGGACTGCAAAGGTCTGTTGGTCAGGCCATGTCCTTGCCATAACTCAGATAGAGGCAATTCATCCTCTGTGTCAAAATCTGATTCAAGTTGATGACCACTATTGTGTGTGCCATCATACCTTAGCTGGGCTAGTGGCATGTCATCATCACTGTCGTAGTCAGTTTCATCAAGAGTGGTGAGGTTGGGGGTAGAGGGTAGGGGTCTGTTAGGAATCGCTGGGACAGGGGCATCATCTTTATCAGCAGTAATAGCCTTCTCACGCAGACGTGCCAGTGGAATATGATCATCAGCATCATAATCGTCATCCTCACTCTGGTTTGCCTTACGCTGTGCATCAAGGTGCAATTCCATTTCGGACCCACTGGTATTACTGTCAGATTCAGTATCCTCACCCAAGTAAACATCGGTTGACTTCTTAGCAGATGGCATCTTCACTGAGGGCTGTGATGTCAGGTGAATGCAAAGCTGAAAAACACAATGGTATAGAACAATATAATGTTACTCAGCTGCACAGAGGCAGTTGCAAAGCAACACAACATGCAGTATGTAGTGATAGTTTGACACATTCAACTGTTTCATCATATGTGGTTCAGTTACATCATCATCATATGTGGTTCAGTTACATTAATTCACAAAGATATGAACTACATTAATAAAATGGATACTTTCATCTGTATGTTACTCGTGAAAATACAGACAAACAGATATATACATATATATATATATATATATATATATATACATATATATATATATATATATATATATATATATATATATATATATATACATATATATATATATATATATATATATATATATATATATATATATATACACACACACACACACACACACACACACATATATATATATATATATATATATATACACACATATATATATATATATATATATATATATATATATATATATATATATATATATATATATATCTTAGTCCAGTTTGGGTAGCATTGGTTTCTAATATTCATGAAAGATGGTGCTTGAGAGCATATTTTACAGTTCAGTAAATTAAACAGATTCATGGTCATAAAGTCCTGTTATATGATTTTGCAGTCCTACATTCCCCTGTTACTAGAAAGCTTTATTTCCATTTTGAGCATGAGGATATTTCTCTTTGCATACCATGTCAAAGAGACATACTGCGGGTGACTCGTCAAGTTCGTGGACAGATGAGTTACAGCATTTTAGCTCACCTTCTTGCTTTGTGGGTAACACACACTAACATAATATAATATTATATATATATATATAGGTAACACACTAATATATATTTATATATATGTAGGTAACACACTAATATATATATATATATATATATATATATATACATATATATATATATATATATATATATATATATATATATATATATATACATATATATATATATATATATATATACACACACACACACAGAAAATAAGGGGTTTCAGAGGCTAAGTAGTTGAAGAATGGGGCGGGGTGGCTTGCAATGACTACAAGCCGAGAAAAAAAAAACAATCTGCCTTGTGCATTCATCAATGTGATAACGAGCTGTACTTATGTGAATAATAGTGACAGCTCCTGATAGTGTTACCTGAAAAGTGATAATGACTCAGTGCTATATTGTAACTGACTTATTGCTAAGGTGATAATGACCTGCCTTTCATTACTGCAAAGGTATGCATGCTCAGACACAGGTGATAATTGCTGCACATAACCTGTTGAGTAGGTACTCATTATATCACCTTTTGCAGCTGTTATGTAATACAGTAATTCAGTAAAATAATATAACACTTAGCCCTTCCTCCCACCTAAGTTACACACATTACTGACAAAGGGCAGAAAAATTCCCAAAATATAACATAGCTCCATGCAGGTAGTAGTCAGCAAGTAATAACCTGGGTAACTTATGGGCAAAACTAAATCTTTCAGAATATCAGGAGCAATTGTTTATTTCTTGTGATGGTAAGAATGGACTGTCTGTGTCAAAACAGATAATTTTCAAATGGGTGTCCAAGACTATTTATTTTATTTAAATTTGTTGACCGTGAGTGTCCGACTGGACGTGGGTCCATTTTCAGCGGAAGCCCGGGGAGAAAAGCTCCACAGTAAAATAAACAGACAGTAGTTACATTGGATTACATAGCGATTAACAATCATAGAAATTACTTACAACATATTTACAGATGAAGAACATAGTACATCAGTAGACAACTAGAATCTTTATCTGTGAAGTACATAACAGGCATTAACAAATGTAACAATGAGAAGTTCCTGCTGTATAATAAGTACTAGGCTTATGAGCATCTGAGCTTGCTATAAACAAGGTAGTTAGTGGAGGTGAAAGAAAGGTAGTAGTTGGATGGGGTGGATGATATTAGAGTGGGAGTTGCAAGGGCATAGCCAGCATGTTTTTAAGTGCACTTAAAGTTTTGAAGTTGGTGCATGATGGTACGGAGGTAATTGTGGGTGGGAGTGAGTTCCATAATTTGGCTATGGTGCAAGAGAACAGTGCTAAAATCTAAAATTGAAACAGCTGGCTACAACTATTCAGACACTCCATTTCTATTACTGAACCAAAGGTTACTAAGTCGTTCAGTGCTTTGAAGGTAAACAGGATTTCCAACTACAAATGGATTGCTCTAGATTACCACAAAGTAAATGGACGTCATATATATATATATATATATATATATATATATATATATATATATATATATATATATATATATATATATACATACATATATACACACACCACACACACACACACACACACACACACACACACACATACAGGAAAAAAAACATCAGGGGTTTTGGAGGATAGCTACTTGATGAAGAATATCTCACTCATGCAACTACTAATCACAAATAGAATACTACAAGCAGAAGTGATTTATTGTCTCCTTATTTTACATTATACTATTTACTCAATGGTGTATCCGATGTCTTATATGCTGGTATATTACACTATAATTGCATTTCTGTGCTGTATTCTAAGTAATGTAACCGTATGAAAATGTCACACTTAATTTCTATGTTTCCCCAGCAACCCATCCAGCTGTTTGCACTGTGTATGCACAAGCACCAAAATGACACAATAAACTATTTTGCCCAGCGGTCACTTCAGCAGTCAGACCATGTATCCACAAGCACTTCCCTGAAATACAATGAATTATTTCCCTAAGTAACATTACTATGTCCTGGTATACATGCACCTCAATAAAATGTTTCCCCCGAAAAACAGTACAGTAACATTTCGTAGTATGTGACACCACCAGCGTGAACACTTCACCCAAGCAACGCCTTCAGTAGAATGTTGAGGTATGCACAATCACCAAAATTAAACACTTCCCCAAACGAAACGTGTGTAACATTTCCTAGTATGTACAAGCACCAAAATGAAGCATTCACCCAGTGAAGCCCTTCAATATAATGTATGCACAGGCACCAGAATGAAAGATTTCCCAAAAACAACCATTCAGTAAAATGTCCTGGTATGTACAAGAACCAACAGGAAAAAAAAATCAGAAATAAACACCCAATGCGCGCAGGTGGGAAATTGCATCAGAATATCTGTTGATTGGCCATTCCTTATATTCGGGGTACAGGTGTAATATAAGACAAAGTAATTGCTGTTTTGTTTAACCAATTACAACAGAGGCAACTAATTGCTGTTTTGTTTAACCAATTACAACAGAGGCCCACTCAAAAGCCCTAAATGTGTACTGGATCAACAATATTATTAAAAGTATTACTAACTAAAGTTTGAGTAAACAGCAGCAGTCATTCATATGTTGTAAGTCTATGGAATCCAGTATGAAAAGATGATATCTTCCGTTTCAACTAAAGGTCTTCAGCAAGGCAGGACTTATTGTTTCTACTGACTTTCAAAAACAGAGATATTCAGTTTGCTAGTGCCTCCCAGAACTTTACAAACATTAATGTGACTGAAATATGCATTTATGTAAGCAGTTTCATGGGTGACTTTGTCAGATTCAGCATTATTCCCAGAGAATGGAATAACTTACTCCCTCATTACTCTAGGTACTGATTAGACATGATAGCCAGAAGTCAGTAATCTAGACATGGAGGTACTCCAGTGAACTGCTACTATTGATGTGCATTTGGCAAAACACACTGGAGGATGAGGCCAGGCCAAACAGAAGTTCAGAACTGAAAGTTACTAGCTGTGACTCAAGTCCACAAACCTAGATTCCTTTGAAAATCTGATATGGAGGTAGGCATCTTACATGCTGAGAAAGCATACACAGTCTCCTTCGGCTATACAGGGAACTGTGCACCAAGGCTACGTGAAAAGGTTCTTCATGGATGAATATATTTAGGCTGTTTAGATCCAAAACTGGTCTAAGGCAATGTGTCTTTTTGGCACACAAAAAGAACCCAGTGTGATATCCACACACTTTCTGGATTGGTGGTACCTTCTAGATGGCTCTTTTGTTTAGGAGGATTATGGCCCCCTTTGTTTACTGCAATCTTCTGACAGGGGTGGGATAGCCAGCAGCAGGATGGAGAACAGGGAAATGGTATTCATGACAAATGGAATTTTGGAACCCAAGGAAATCACTGTCCTGATCATATTTATCTTTGATTATAGGTCACCATGCACAGAGATGGAGGGATAGATGACTGATGTCTTCCACAGGGGGCAGAGCTGGGCATGGCCTCAGAGCAGATGACCACCTGCTAGAGCTTTGTAGTCATTACCCATGCCTGAAAAACATTTTAATGGGGCCTCTTTTGCATCCTAAAGAAGAGACATTGTGGTGTTTGCAACATGATGGCAACAGCCACGAGTGTTATCTTCTTTCTCCGTAATTTCCAAATGAGCATTAACTTCAAGGTCAAATAATTTAAGTACTTGAAAAGGGACATTTAAAAAATGTCATCTTGACACATTGGCATCCTTGGCAGAATTTGCTAGCTGGGGCCACACACCCTGGAGAATCTCTCTGCTGGATCATGGAGCTTGACTTATGTTTATGTGGCATTGTAAGAAACACAGAGCATAAGTTTCACCATTACTGACACTACTGGTGATTGTGTTAGCAGATTGTCTTGGATCAGTTCATCTGACAACCATGAGATAATCTGGTATATTCTGTCAGAGATATTTCTATGGAAATTAACCTGGTTGGTTATGGAGCTGAACATCCTCAACGAAAAAGTGGAGAATGCATGAAAATGGGAATGCACTGCTTTTGACTCTGTGCTGTAGGGGAACTCTCATGAGAGCAGCTGCCGAAACCAAACTTTCCAGTTTGGAAGTCTCATGACATGGGATATATTCTTGAGGACAAAGGCTACATTATTCTGGTTCTCCTATATGAAGTTGATGGCTACTTTGAAAATATCCACCAATAGTGGAACAACTCAGAAAGACCGTTAGGTTTTCCTGAAGGTCTTCTGCAACATCCACTGTGGGATGGATACAGGCTCAATGGACCAGTCCCCCTGTCTGACACTTCATCTCTAGGTGTTTCCAAAACCCAGGGTAATTGGAAGACACAAGTGAATCGCATCCTTATCATCCAAGGAAGATGTGGGCTGTTTGATGGGCAATTCCACATGCTTCCTCTGGTATAAAGCCTTCCAGAGAAACCCGTAGAGGGTGATTCCAAAGGTGCTGAAGTCCTTCACTTCTCAGCTGGAAAGGCCCTAGAGGGCTGCTGAAAGACCTCTATTTTCCTGCACATCAGTTTACAGGGACTTTAGCTCAGTAGAAGGCCTGTCTGGTGCTGAAGGTAATGCTGGTATTGATGCTGAGTAAAAGATTTGGGGTCATTAGAGCTACAGTACTTGTTGGCTATGGAGACCAGCACCATATACACCACTGGCCTTAAGGTGGCCTGGCTTGAGACCTGAAGCACTGAGGTCAACAGTCCCATCAGTGCTGAAAAGGCAGGTAATATCAGAACTGAGGTCTCCATTTCAAACATTGATTCTAAAGACACCGTTGACACTGAGAGGTTAAGCCTCAGACTCACCAATGCCAATTGCAGGATCAGTATCAAGGGATCAGCTACTGATAACAGCTGCAACATTTACTTTGACATTATGCATTTCAACACTGGCAATCTGATGGAACACCAGAAACCCTGTCTGAGGCTTGAAAAAGTTACTGTGAACTTGTCATAGTCAGACTCAGACTGTAGGGTGCACCCCTGCCTTGGCATTAAAGTTTTGGCATCAAGGGTTTTGAATCTACTGCAATGACCACTTTTGTGTATGCCTGAATCATATAAAGCAGTGCAAACTGGAGATTTGGATTCATCTAGGTAGGGAAAAGAAGTCTTTTTGATATTTTCCTGAAACAGTTTAACAGAAAACTTTTAGAAGCTATCTCAGGTGCTGAAGAGGAGATACTAGGCCTCTTAGGAATTTTATGCATCATAATAGAATACTATGCTAACAAACAAAAGGGCCATTTTTAAGCCTAGTGAAGTTCCCTAAAGTAAAATTTAATAGGTAATGGTTCCAAAATGTTTTGTAGAGGGTGTATATTCTTCGGTTGACAAAAAATGACCAGCTTAATTTTAAACATTTCAGTAGTGGGGTCCTTTTAAATATCTTACTTATAAATAAGAATTCAGAAATATATAATATCTAGGCAGAATAATGGACATATTAGTAATAAATCTGAAACTCAGATGAAAAATTATTTCATACATATTATCAGAAACAAAAACTCATAAAATTAATGGAGGTCTATAAAAAATGCAAGCCGTTCTAATCACAAAAAAATGGTTATACAGCCAATAGCAACAACAAGAAATAAATAAGGTACTCTTCCAGGTTATTAGAGCCCTGCAAGAAAGGGTCAGAGCATTGACTGAAAATATATACCTGCAAAAAAGCCAGAGGACTCTCTCTGAAGAGAGAATCAATAGTAAAATTGGAACACATAAATGTTTATGACAATGAAAATAAAAAGACAAAGGTATTAAAAGGTTGGTGGATAACCTTGGCTAACAAAAGGGCTATCAAAGTAAAACAGAGAACAAAATTATTGGTTTTCCAAAAGACTATCTGAAATAATAACTGTTCAAACATTATTGCAGAGCAACAAAACTAACACAGGAACACAGTACACACTCGGTAAAGCAGTAAAGCACATAGAGTGCAGCAAGCAATACTACACCTTTATTGGTGCAGAGAAGTATGGGGGGGGGGTAGTACCACAGCTGATAAGGGATAGTTTTGATGCACACAGAGAATTAAAAGCATCTATTTGCAAGAGGAAGTCATTTCTGGAGCAAGCAAGCAAACTTTGGCTAGAAGCTATAAAACTGTGTAGCCTTTTAGTAAAAATAAATGTTTTCTAAATCAGAAATTCCCATCTATTATATAATATAAAGAATACCCAGTTATCTTCTTTAGCCCACAGACTGACTTCATATAAAATGCTGCCCATCAAGACCCCCCTATCTTGTCAGTTTTAAAACTGCTTGGCACACAGCAATAGTGATTATTTTTAAATGTAGAAAACACATTGCAAATAAACTTACATGCATACTCACATGCCCATAGTATATCTCCAAATGTGAAAGGACCTGTGCAGAATTCAATCATATGTATGACTCTGATTGGGGCAACTCGTTAAAGTCCATCAATAATATCAGATATGGATCCCATATTCATACTCTCTTCTGCCAACGTTTCAAGATGAAAGTGGTAATATTCTAACTGTCCCTAATTGTCTCCAGTTTTGTTGAGAGCTGGGCATATCACAGATATAACATCTCACTATATCCAATACCTTGTCATCTCCAAATATGCAACTACACCTTCCACAATCAAATCACAGGTGCTTCATGTTATAAATCAGAACAACATGCAGTATTATTACTTTCCAACTGGCCAAAGTTACAGATGAAGAGGGGTTCTAAGTACACATTTCTTGGTGTGGGTAATTTATTTGCACACAATACAGTTTACAAAACACAACATTAGATATAGAACCCCTTACAATTTCAGATAAATGTTTCCTCTATCAGAGAGAAAGGACGGCTGTGCAGTCACAAAAATTGTGCCAGAACATACATATTTTCAAAATGCATCCTCAACAAGGTAGACCCCTTTCACAAGAAAATAAAATACAGAGAAGAATTATCACCAAATACTAAAGTACATTAACTCCTAACTCTGCAACTAGCAGCTAGGCAGGACACAATCTTTTCATGTGTTTGACATCAACACAAATGCTTGCTTTCAAGCCTGACCCGGGATCTGTTCAGAGACGTATGTTATGCAAGTAGAAATTACAGGAATCATACCACCAGTGGGGAAATCAAATTTACAAGCTCTTAGAGAGTTGTGTGCCATACAGATAAGCAAAAAAATAAATAAATAAGAGTAGGTGCAAAGCAACAGATAGGAACACTTTCAGTCCTACAAGCTTAGAACGCTGATAAAATAACAGGATTGGAGTTAGCAGTACTTTTATGAAGGATATAGATTCGGAAATTATTATAATGCAAAATATATGAGGCAGAAATCAAGACATTCAGCATGAATATGTACGGTTGAGAGGTTATCTGTGATCAACGTTTATACGAGTGAAACCTGAACAACACAAACGGATAATTCACAACTTGCCCTACAAACTCGCTAACATTCAGCGATCATGTGACGGATAAGACAAGCAAGTAAAAAAATAAACGCGTGAAAGAACATTGTAAAAAAAGGATTTTCGTATTTTGCAAAATGCTATGATTGTTTGGCATTACTTTTCAGCCGTAAGTCTTACTGCAAAACATTAAATGCATGACACACTTCATAGTGACAAACTGTTCCTTAGAAACCCTACTTCACATTACACTAAAAAAACAATAAACAGATCGTACAAGCAAGAGCCATGGAGGCTATAGTAACAACATACCTGAAAACAAATGCTCCCAGCAACACGAGAGAGACTAATAGTCCCCTCAGTGGCATGACCTCCGTCATTTTTTTATTGCAGGCATAGCATTAGCAGGAGTTGTAAGAAACTTTAGACAACCTAATTGGAATGGGCGTTTTCAGGGCATAAGCAAGAAAACCATGCTACAGCAGCAGGGCCTTATCTTACCTTATGTATGAGAGATGAAATGGTCTTTAGGAGAGGCTTGCAGTTTGTTTACACACACAGATCTCCGGTGCAGGTCTTTCTTCCGAGAGCCGTAACTGCAGCAGAACTACCCGGGTTCGTTAAGTAATCAGCAGGATAACGAGAGATCCAGCAGTAATTCCCGCAAAAGCAAGAAAAAGAAAGGGAACTTTTACTGCTGGAACCCCTATTTATTGGGAAAGAAAGAAAGGATTTTACGTCAGGGGGTGGAGGAGTTAACAAATCAGATCCTGCCTTCCTCCAAGGTAGGTTTGTTGCCATCTATTCCATGTGAAATAATTTCATCTTTAACACTTCGGTTACAGAAATTAGAACGGAATTCATAACTCCAGACTATGTTTTCAACATCTTCTGACATTCTAAGTCAAATGTGTACATTACATGCTCTTTCTTTACATTTAATTATGCCGAAATGTAATTTGTGAAGAATAGATTCCCTTATCTGATCAGGAGCAAGGACCTTATTACATTTGAACAACTGTCCTTGTATACACATTTTATCTCTTTATGGATTGTACAACTGAATACATTTATGAAATGAAAGCATATTTCTGGTCAGCCTTTCATGTCCATATACTTCCGTTTCGAACAAAGGATTTTACGTCTGTGATTCGAACGGCTTGCATAGAAAATTGGCTTGCTATCAGAAGAAAGTACATAGTGACTTGCAAGCTGATTTTCTCCGAAAACTCAAATATAACCACCAGGTAACTCTGTGCTGAAAATTAAGCTGACAAGGTAACTGACAGAGTTCAGTTACTTTTTCAGCTTAATTTACAGCAGTGGAGTTACTATCTGACTGTGAAGTTAAGTGCGCTGGAAGAAGGCATTCGGGGTTAACAGAATGGAATTACTATCTTCTCATGGCGCGCTTGGTGTTAAGCACAGATGCGTCATGAGAAGGTACTCGGGGTTAATGAGTTAATATCAATCAGTTTAGGAATGAACATGTTTATGACGTTGGGTTGTGAATTAGATTAACTCTGCCTAAAAAAGGCAGAATGGGGACAGCAAGAGCTTTGGTCAGTATGTAGAAGCCCTTAAACAAAAAATATAGACGGTCTTATTCAAAGAAAGTTGCACTGTCAGTCATTTCATCCCAGGGTAATATATAGTGGATCCCCCTAGAATTAAAACAGCAACTTAGCTAGCTGATGAAATCAATTATCTTTTCCTTATATTTATGCATCAGTCTAGGTAACGGAATGATTCCACTGAGAACCAGTATCTCACCACTACTCCAACACTTCTTTCTGCATGGTCTTGAGGAGTTTTTATGACAGGTCATTTACCGCCACATTGACTACAATCATGCCACTGTCATTCTTGCTGCAGGAGAGGACTTTAATTGCCCTAGTTATGTACATTACCTTGGCTCCCAGGGAATATCTGTAACCCTTTCTGTGTTCAATCTGGTGAGTGTGGAATCTGTCACCAATAAGTAGAATGTTTCCTGTATCTGAAGTGTGTCTACCATGCTTGGGACTGGTTTGCTTTTGGTAACATGCCGATGTCGCTGCTGACACAGAAGTATATGTTTACATTGATGCCTAGTCTTAAGATTTCTAGGAGGCTTGGGTACAGATTTTCACTGTTATGAAATGTTTTGAGCAGCTGATCAAAAAGTATCTTTCATCATGCCTGCCTCCTGATTTTGATCCTCTGCAGTTTGAGTACAGACCTAACCGATCCATGGCTGATGCTATATCAGTAGCACTACACATCTCCCTTAAGCATTTAGAGGGCAAAGGCAACTATGTGAGGATGCTGTTCATACACTTCAGCTTTGCATTTAATATGGTGATACCAATGCAGCTGATAGAAAAAGTGGCACACTCAGGAATCAGTAAACATCTCTGTAACGGGATCCTAGACTTTCTGACTGAGAGACCACAGAGGGTGTGTTCAGGTAAGAACACATCAAAGTGCATCAAGATTAACACCGGGGTTCAACAAGGATGTGTTCTCAGCCCACTGTTATTCACCATCCTGACCCAGCACTGCTATGCTAAGCACAAGTCCAACCATATAATCAAGTTTGCTGATGACACCACAGTTGTGGGGTTCACCACAAAGGAGGATGAAAGGATTTACAGAGAAGAAGTGGCATCTCTGATCAGTTGGTGTGAGGGGAACAACCTTGACCTGAATGTAAGCAAGACCAAAGAGATTGCCATCAACTTCAGGAAAAGGAGAACAAACCACCCAGTGCTCAGGATCAATGGTGAGAATGTGGAGAGGGTTAAGAGTACAAAATTCCTGGGTGTATACATATTACACATATCAGAGGATCTATCGTGGTTGGGAAACCCCAACCAACAGGTCAAGAAAGGGCACCAATGCCTCCACTTTTTAAAAAGCCTAAAAAAGCTAAGCTTCCTCTTCATACTCTCTCCACCTTCTACAGAGGTGCAATAGAGGGCATCCACACCTGCAACTTCACAGTGTGGTTTGGAAGCTGCACAGTTACGAAAGGAAGGCGCTACAAAGAGTGGTGAGAGTTGCAGAGAAGATAACAGGTTCCAGACTTCCATCAATGCAACATCATTATTCTGCAAGAAGCATCCAAAAGGTCACCAAAATAATACAGGACAACATGCATCCAGCGCATGGTGTGTTTAAGCATCTGGCATCGGGCAGGAGATATCGAAGCATCTGCTGCAGGACTACAAGATTCAGTAACAGTTTATACCCTACAGTGATTAGACTTCTGAACTCAGGAACTAGTCCCAAGGGTCTGGACAGGTCAATTTTATTATTTATTTGTGCAATATATACTTGCATATATTCCAACTAAGTGCAATATTTATTTACTACATCCATAGTCAGCATTATTTAACTAACTCAAGTGCAATATTAGATAAATAACTTAGGCATTTCAATATGTGGTGTGTTTTGTATTACTTTAAACAGGGTAGTTAATTTAACTCAGTGGAGGGTAATCTTTTCATATATGAGGGTGGTAAATGTCTCTGCTCTTTCTTGCGTTTGTTGGGAGTAGTATTGTATTTGTTAGCTATGTTTATTCCTCTACTTGTATGTGTTGTTTCACTTTCCTTGATAATCACAAGAACTGAGCCAATGCACGAAATTTCATTTAGGCTACACGTGTGTAGTTCTAAATAACAAAGTTTACTATGACTTTGACTTTTACAGCATCATCATACTACAGTTTTGAACTGCTAGTATAATAACACTGCATTTGCACGGGCAGGGTTGTAAAACAGTGTGATGTTCACTGCTAGTAGCAGAATGTGAGAGGGTTGCTTCCAGACTGGTTAAGTGTTTGCACCTCACATATAGTGTTCTACAGTGTTAAGCAACAGTCTGTTACCAGTAAGCGTGAGACAGTTTTACACTGCCTTATGACATCAAATGTAGAAAGCTGGTAATGGAAGGAGAATGACGTTGTTGCCACTCCACGATGCCCAAAGCTGAAATATGAAAAGGAACCTGTTATGAGTAAAAGGGACTGTGGAATGTGACTATACAAAGACTTTCTGGGGGAACTATGAACACTGAAGTACAGACATCTGGATAGCAATGTTTACAACTTAGTAAACCAGACTGTTTGCTCACAAGCATGCTGTCTTCCACAGCCAGTAGTAGCTATGTGCAGCTCAGCACTCAGCACAGTATGTTTGGCCTAATGCATATTTTATTCTGTTGCCTGCTGAATGAAAACAAATGTATAACCAGTAATGATCATGGAGAAAAATTGGAGTTACACTCTACCCATTAATTAGCTATACCTATGGTGACAATGGGCTCAGCACAGCTGAGCACAGTATAAAATGAAGAAAAACAAAAGAGACTTAGTAGAAAACAGACACATAACAGATTAAAATCAGGAGAATAGCAAAATAAGGCTAAGTGCAGTAATACAATGCAAAAGACCTTTCTTGAGTTTTTCTGAACTCCAGAAAACAATGTAAGCTTTTCAGTCACTGCACACAGGCTCAGTTGTCAGCATTCTTGATGGAAAAAAAGCAAGGAAGCATAGGTGATCACAGTATATATCAAGCAAGAGCAAAAGATAACCAATGATAACTACAAATTCAAATCAATGGTGCTGAGCTATCAAGACGCATTAGCAATTAGCTTACTCCCACTAGATCAGCAAAGTACAGTTGTGTTACACTTACCATAAATGTAGATGTTCGAGTGTATTCACTGTTGCAGTCATTACATTTGGGGTAATCTGCTGTAAGGCTGCCCTCAGTCGGCCTGATTAACAAAGTCTTGGGTCCTACGTCGGTTGCTGTCCCTTCTTCCATGACGTCAGGTCGTCAGGGGTATAAAACATGCAGCAGACGCCATTACATCAGTTTTTCTTGCCCCAGATGTCAGGTGCCCCCCTAATGGGGAGTAAATAAAATTAAAAACACAAAATTATACCTCCAACAAAAAGCAAATACACCAAAAAAGCTTTTAAGCATAGTAAAGGAAAGTAGAGGTATAGCCAGAGAAAAGAAGGGGGCTGGAGGGAGGGTAACCAGGACTGCAACAGTGAATACACTCGATCATCTACATTTATGGTAAGTGTACACAACTGTACTATGTTCTTCGTGTTTCACTGTTGCAGTCATTACATTTGGGTAGATTCCCGAAGCTATGGTTGGGAGGAGGAGTTTATACAGCATTAGTGCCAGCTATAAGGCCCTGCAAGACAGCAGTGGCAAAGCCAGCTCTAGATTTAGAGAAAATTGGTAAATGATAATGCTTGGTGAAAGTATGAACAGAACTCCAGGTAGCAGCTTCCAAAATATCCCTGGTAGGAACACCTCTGAGAAAGGCTGCAGAAGTAGATGCAGCCCTGGTGGAGTGAGATCTGATCCCCTGGGGGATAGGTTTTCCATGGTGCTTATAGCAGAAATGAATGCAATGGCTTATCCATTTAGAAATGGTTTGTTTTTGAAATAGCCTTCCCCTCTGCCCCTGCAGCAAATGCTATCAGCAATTGTTCAGATTTTCTTCAAGATTTAGTCCTGTCCAAGTAGAAACTAAGTTGTCTGTGCACATCCAAGGAATGCAAAATCTGTTCCCTTTAGTTCTGTGGATTGGGAAAGAAGGTTGGCAAATGAATGGACTAATTAAGAGCCACACTGGAAACCACCTTGGGCATGAAGGATGGATTGGTCCTGAGAGATACCCTGTCCGCATGATGATGATGAAAGGCTTCACTGCCATAAGGGCCTGTAATTCAGATATCCTTCTAGCTGAAGTGATTGCTAAAAGGAAGGCTGTTTCCCAAGACAGAAATTTTAAGTCTGCAGTAGCAGCTGGCTCGAAAGGAGGTAGAGTGAGCTTCTCCAAAACAAAGTTAAGGTCCCAGGCAGGGGTAGGAGCTCTCCTGGGTGGTCTCAAGTTCTTTTCCCCTCTGAGAAACTGCTTGAGCAGAAGATGACATAAGAAGGGTGGTTCTGTGTTATAGTGAGATGAAATAGCTGAAGCGTGGATTTTAATAGAGGAAAAAGACAGGCCCTTGTGAAGCACTCAGTTAAGTATTGCAAAATCTGAGGTAAATTGGGCGCTGCTGTGCTCATCCCTAAAGATTGGTTCCAGGCACAGAATCTTTTCCATTTGTCAGCATAAGATTTTCTAGTACTAGGTCTTCTCGCCTCCAAGATGACATTCATCACAGGTTTGTTGCGGAATGAAAAGGGTGAATTTAAATGATTAGCCAGGCTGCAAGGTTCAATGTTGGAAGCTGAGGGTGCAGAATTTGGTTCTCCTGCTGAGACAGCAGGGAAGGGGTCTGAGGCAGGTGCCATGGAGATATTTGCAACACACTGTGCAGGAGTGAGTACCAGTGTTGGCGCAGCCAGTCTGGAGCAATCAAAATCATCCTTGATTTGTCCTGTTTGACTTTTAGCAGAACTTTGGACAGCAGAGGCTGAGTGAGAAAGGCGTAGACTAATAGGTTTTTCCAGCTGAAGGAGAAAGCATCCACTTTCTAGGCTTGTGGGGAGTCCTTGTGCAAAACTTGTCCAACTGGTAGTTTTGGGGGGAGTCAAATAGATCTATGTCTGGGCTCCTCCATTTGCTTGTCAACATGTTTAAAATCCGTGGTTCCATGAGTTTTCTGCTTAGTCCATCTGCCAGTGTATTCAATTTTCCTGGCAGGAATTTAGCTTGTAGCTGCAGATTTGTAGTGACAGCATTAATAAAGTCCTTTTTGGTTCACATATATCGTTCCTCAGCATTCCATCTCTTATTTGGGTGCTTGCTTGGACAGAATAGTTTCTTTAAAATGGAAACTACCTTAGGCATAATGGAGGGACTGGTTCTCAGAGAAACCCGATCTGAGTGAAAAATAATGAAAGGTTCTACTGCCATTAAGGCTTGCAGCTCAGATATCCCTCTAGCTGAAGTAATAGCTAAAAGAAAAGCAGTCTTCCAGGATAGAAACTTCAAATCTGCAGAGGCAGCTGGTTCAAATGGAGGCAGAGTAAGTTTTTCCAGGACAAAATTAAGATCCCAAGCAGGAGTAGGAGCTCTTCTGGGAGGTCTAAGATTACTAGCTCCCCTCAGGAACTGTTTCATCAAGGGGTGAGAAAAAATGGTTTGCTCAAAAGAACAATGAGCCGAAATTGCTGAAGCGTGAATTTTGATTGAAGAAAAAAAGTCCACCATTAAGCAATCCTGCTAGGTAGTCAAGAATAAGTGAAAGAGAAGGATGAGAAGAGTCTTCTCCTTTAGCCTGCGTCCAAGAGCAAAACCTCTTCCATTTATCTGCATAGTATTTTCTTGTGCTAGGCCTCCTGGCCTCTTGAAGAACTTCAACCATCTGCTGGGAAAGATTTAAGGTATTAGCCAGGCAGTTAAATGCAGAGTTTGAAGATGAGGATGAAGGAACTTTCCCCTCCCTGAACCAAGAGATCTGGTACCAGGGGAAGAGGCTGCGAAGGAGGGGATACCAATGCTGCCTAGGCCAATCTGGAGCTATCAGAATATCCTTTGGTTTTTCGTCCCTTATCTTTAGTAGCACTCTGGGAAGAAGAGGCAGAGGAGGGAATGCATAAACTGAGAGATGTGTCCATGAGAAGGGCAACACATCCACTCTCCAAGCTTTGTTGTGAAACTCCCTGGTGCAGAAGGTTGGAAGGAGATGATTGGTGTGAGAGAAGAAAAGATCCACTTGTGGGGTGCCCCAATGATGAGTGATGTGATGAAAAATGTCCCTGTTCAGTTGCCACTCGTGAGGATCCAGAACATGTCTGCTCAAATGATCCGCCAAGGAGTTTAGCCTCCCTGGAAGATAGTGGGCTATTAGATGTAAGCCCATGGATGCTGCTATGGACCATAGTCTAATGCTTTCTCTGCACGAGGGGTAAGAGTGAGTCCCCCCTTGCTTGTTGATATACCACATGACTGTGGTATTGTCTGTCCTGATTAGCAGAGTCCCAGGGTAGAGTAGGTCCTTGAAAGCCAACAAGGCCTGCTGCACTGCCATCAATTCTTTTAAGTTTATGTGCAGATGAATCTGCTGGGTGCCCCAAGTCCCCTGTATGCCCCTGCCCTCCAGATGAGCCCACCATGCAACATCTGAGGCGACAGTCTGGCTGGCAGCCGGTGGGGGGAAAGGCAGACCCTTGTTCTGAGAACAGGCTGTCGTCCACCAAAGGAACTCCATTTGAAATCAGGGACTCTGGGGAAGAATCAAGTCTAAGTCCTGTGTGTGTTGACACCAAATATTCTTGAGGTACCATTTAAATTTTCTCATATGCAGCCTTGTATATGGGATCATCAAAATACATGAAGCCATGAACCCCAGTGCTTGCAGGACTTGCCTTGCAGAGAGCTGGGTCATGCTTGCCAAGTTCATGGAGTAAGTGGAAAGATCTTCTTGCTTCTGTTGAGGGAGGAATACCATCTGGGTGTCTGTATTCAGACTCGCTCCCAGGAAAACAATCTCCCTTGAATGAACCAACTGTGACTTCTTTTCATTGAGAGTGTAACCCAAAGAGGTGAGAATGTTCTTCACGAAATCCAAATCCTTTTCTAGTTGTTCTGGGGAGTTTGCTTGAATGAGACAGTCGGCCAGGTAAGGATAAATATGAATGTTTCTCTGCCTGCAAAAAGCAAGGGCTGGAACCAGGCACTTCGTAAAAACTCTGGGAACAGTAGATAAGCCAAAGGGCAATGCAGAGAATTGAAAGTGTTGCTCCCCAGCCCTGAAGTGAAGGAACTGCCTGCAACTTTCCCTTATTGGGATGTACAGATAAGCCTCCTTGAGATCCAAAGTTACCATCCATGAATCCTTGTCCAGCATTGGTAGTAATTGTTGAAGGGTGAGCAGCCTGAATTTGGGAATCACCAGAAAAGTGTTTAGACTGGACAGATCCAGAATAGGGCGCCAGGTGCCACCTTTCTTGGGTACCAGAAAAAGCCTTGAATAAAAACCTAGGCCTGCCTGATTTGCAGGAACTGGCTCTATGGCCCACATAGTCAGTAGAGAAGAAATTTGAGTTTCTACCTCTGCCTTGAGAGTTTTAGGTATGTCTGGGTACCCTTGTAAAACAGGGACAATGTGAAAGTAAAACTTGTAACCTTGGTTTACTATATTGAGCACCCATTTGTCGTCTGTGATGGTAGACCATACCTCTGTGAACCTGGATAACCTTCCCCCAAAGGAAACCCAGGGTCTACAGAGGTAGGCACAAGAAGGCCGGAGTCATTGAGAATGCTTTCTGGCTTAGAACTCCCTGATTTAGCAGAAGAATGCCATTGTTTAGCCCTTTGAGGGGCAGAAGCCTGCCCTCTGGAAGATCTCAAACCCCTAGGCCTAGAGCGACCCTGCTTGCCAGGATCAGGGAAAGACCAATTCTTGAAAGGATAATGCCTACTAAACCGAGGAGGCTGAACCTGAAGGAAATATTTTACAGCTTGCATAGATTTTGCCTTATCCTCCAACTTTTTCAGTACCTCCTCAGCCTTATTACCAAAAAGATTTTTCTTGTGCAAAGGAATATCCAGCAATTTAGATTTAACAGGTTCAGAAAGAGGCTGCTTCCTGAGCCAAGCTTGCCTTCTAATAACAGAACCAGTGGCTGCTGCTCTGCAGGAAGCCTCCAAAGTGTCAAAACCACAATGAAGAGAATGCTTATTAACTAAAGTGTCAGAATTCAGTAAGTCTTGTAAATCTTTGTTTTCCATCATGGAAGGAATATCCCCAAGTTTAGCCTTAACAGCCTCCAACGTATGCTGCTGATACTTAAGCATGTGAAAAAGACAATTCACGGATCTAATGGCAAGAGTTGCAGAAGTATAGACTTTTTTACCCCACCTGTCCAAGGCCCTAGATTCCTTATCAGAAGGTATAGGGTTTCTAGCAATAGTAGCCTTAACACCCTTGGGGAATTGAGAAATAATTTCTGGATCAGCAGTAGGGTTTCTAAAAAGGAATTGATGAGATTCAGGAACCCTGTAATAGCCATCCGGTTTTCTGGGGGCAGGAGGAACAGAATTAGGAGTTAAAGATTTTTCCATGAAAACATAATCCACAACTTCCAAAACTGGAGGTATAGCCAGAAGCTTATGCTGTGGCAAATCTAAAAATTCCCTGATTCTTAGACTGTGGAAGATCCTGACATTCCCACTTAAAATGCTCCCTAAGAGTATTCAAAGTATCTCCAAAGGAAAAATCTTCTAGAGGGGAGGCAGAAGGGATAGAGTCCTCAGCATCAGAATCCTCAAAGCCAGAAAAAAGTTGAGAATTTCCTTCTTCACCAGCAGACATACTGGAAATCTCAGAATCTGAGACAGACAAAACATCAGAAGATAATTCCCTAGCCCTCTTTGAAGGGGGGGGGGGGGATGAGAGCCCCTAATTGGGGAAAGAAGATCACCAGCCATCTTTACCAACTGGGACTGAGGTACAGGAGGGGAGGCCGACGCCTGCTTGTGAGTAGGTTTGCGGCTGGTAGGTTTACTAGCAATCCGGATGGACTTGGGAGGCCTAGCAACTGCAGAAGTCTGAGCTAAGGTAGTCAGTCTGGTTCTGTTCTCACTGTCGAAAAGAAGAGACGTCAGAAGCCGGTGCCTGCAAAGTGGCTCCGGACCCATCTGAGGCGGCGATAGGCAGAGGGTCTGAAGACGAAATAGCAGCCTGCAGCATGGAGGACTCTGTAAAGGTCTCGGCAGAGGCTTGCGGCTGAAAATCTGTGGACTGCAGGGGCTGCAAAAGCGCCTCACTGACTACCGCTGTGC
The DNA here is from genome assembly GCF_019279795.1 of Protopterus annectens. Classification (NCBI taxonomy): domain Eukaryota; kingdom Metazoa; phylum Chordata; order Ceratodontiformes; family Protopteridae; genus Protopterus; species Protopterus annectens. The sequence goes on from NC_056733.1 coordinate 522,929,312, forward strand.
TGACGACCAATTTCACCGGTGCATCATCAGTAGATTTAACCCTAGACCTGTCGCGGTCCTTGTCTTTGCATTTCCTAGGAATATCCGAAGTCGGGAGACCAGAAGACGCCATACCAACAAACTAAGGCCAGACTCCAAAATGTTTATACAAAATCTTAGCTCTACGGCGTATGGTACGCGGGTTAAAGGAAGCAAAGAGAGTGCAGTTAGGGACATTGTGCTCAAGGGCCAAACAAGTTATACAATAGGAATGAAAATCACAGTGCGGAATCTGTTTTCCACAGGCAAGACAGTTATTAACTTTATCAGACATTCGTTAAAGCAAGAAAAGAGGATCCCCCAATGGGGTACTTATCTGAAGGAGTCTTCAACTTGGTAGTCAGAAAGTGAAACAAAGGTAAACGGCCGACCGGCACTACTGCAAATTGCATCTGCTTCGGGCTCTGCGGCAAGAAAGACTGAGGAAATGGCGTCAGCTGCCTCCCTTTATACCTGACGTACTGACATCAGTTTTACAACCGGCGGCAGCCGACGTCATATACCAAGGACTCTGGTATTCGGGCCGACTGAGGGCTACCGAGAGCCGGATAACCCATATGTGAGGACTGCAACAGTGAAACTTGAAGAACATCACAGACCTGACCCTTTGTGCAGCTTGAATTATGCCATTATGCACTGACGTATGTTGCCAGTTACTGTAACTGTGTCTTCTGCAAGTAGTAGTTAGTTGACATTGTGTTGCTAAAATGAACGTTGAGTTTATGGGAGTGATGGGTGATGAGATAAGATTAATGCTTTCTGCAAATGGATTCTTTTTTGGGGGTTTCTTTTAAGCTGGGGAGTAGTATCATCCTTGATGTTGGACTGCTTTTACATCAGAGATCTACCATCCATCCACCATCAAATAAATACGTTTATTTGCTTATAATCTGTAACAGAACAGAAAACAAGTTTACCAAGCCAGTCTCTGTTTAAGATGACTGCTCCAACATCACCCTGCTACAGTGTGTTTCTCTAAAGAGAAGTTGGAAGTTTTTCCTCAACTTTGTTCTGAGAATCTGTCTTGTGTAAGACTGCTCTGGGGATTTCTCCAAAAACATTTTACACTACATGTTGTATTCTCAGTTATTTAATAAAACTGAGCAGTCTTTAATATATTAATGTGGAATGGCACCCCTTTAAAGGGTGGTGGGGTATTAAGAAAGGTATCAGCCCCCCTGCTAACAGAATAAATGATACAAGTAACAGGGACTACAGATGTTACAACACTGTCACTGTTTCCTGTTGCATTGTTTTTCACTTTTTCTTGAAGAAGGCACATATGTGCTGATATGATATCAATGACATCTTCTCAGAAATTTCTTAAGTTACACTGTGCAAGATAAAGGGGATATCTTGCTGAAAAGTTAGTCATCTGTTAGCGTTAAGTGTAGTATAGTACTATAAGATCACGTTAAATAATATCATTTCAGGTCCTCTTTTATGCAGCCTACTGAGTAGGATCTTGAAATGTTCTAATAATATAAAATTAAATCGGTGCTGAGCGACTTTGAGCACTCTTGTTGGTGGACACCTTCAGATTAAGATAATACATAGTAAAAATGTAGATTCTGCAGCAGTGAATCATTCGGAGGAGGAGGATAGGTAACAGTGCTTATTAAAAAACAGCCAAGTGATCCTACTCTTGTATTGTATGGAAGAGTTTTTGTCATAGTGCAGTAAGTATAAATTTCTGGGTATCTGTGGAGTCCTGGATCCTAATTTTATAGGCTGTGCCCTCCAAAGAGGGCAAATTTACTCAATGTTCCCCCTTCCCCAAGGGTGCGAATTTAAGCATATACAAATTTTGAGTGTTACAATTTTAGACCCCTTGCCATGATTTTTGATGGTCCCTGAATGCTGAAAGGTATATTGTGAAGTTTTGAAATTTGAAAGATTTATTTTAAAGTTTTGAAAACTGAAAGGTATGAGCTCAGGTTACAAGGAACACAACAGAGACTGCCCATTTAGGTAGACTGTATTCAGAAACATCTGACAAAACATACATGCTAAACAATCTGGATATTAAGATAAAGATATACCTGTCAATATGCTCACATTTTTAATTTATAATACAGTTCAATACTTTTGTAGAAATGCATTACACATTTTGTCTGGTGTAATAAATACAGTAAACTCTCAGTTAACCAGCACCCATGGGGATTGGTAGATGCCAGATAACTGTAGTTTCTGGTTGCTTGAGAGCTACTATTAAAATAGGCCTGACTAATATTGTACCCTATATTATTTGTTTGGTTTGACTTGTTCTTAGGTTGGGGAGATAGGAAATTTATCACTGTCTTCCTTTTTAAAACTCTAAAACTCTAAAAACATAAGTTATGTTTATGCAGGGGGAAACAAAGTGCAACACATGAAAATTGTACTGTATTTCTTTGATTTTTTTTCTGGTTGCTTGAGAGTTCTGGTTGCTTGAGTTCTGGTTAACAGAGAGTTTACTGTACTGCAGTTATATGTCTTCCACTGTGCTGCAAACCTTCTGCTCTGTGTATGTTATAACTGTGTTTTTCTACACTATTTTTATTTGTACTGCTTGTTTTTTATTCACATCTTTCATTGTTCAGGCTTGCTGTTACTCTTATTTTGATGCGTTTTTGTCCTACAGACATTTGCAGGTAGAGGCTGAGATGAGACCTCGTGGATTACTCTACTACTCTCGCAACTAAACAAAGAAATAAAAATATTTCAAGTACTACCTGACACTTTAACCTTCCCTGTCATCATCTTCACTTCCAAAATCGTCATGTTTAACCTTCCTTATCTTCTTCTCCTCTTCCTTCCCCAAGTCATTCACGATTAACACTCTTCATGATCAGTTTGTACAACAGGCATATATTATGGTCTGCCTTCTGTGAGAAGTACTACTACTGTTATGTCTGCAAGAGAGGACCTGACATGACACCATCGTTCTTTATTTCTAAAGGACACGCTATGCAATATGCTACTCACAATACTAACACCTCCATCTTCTCTGTAGTCCTTCTGCTATGCTTCCACTTGCTTGCACCAAGCATCAGCAATGCAGCACAGGATTCACTGTCCAGGTGACTTGGTTTTCCACCTCAGATTACCTGTTGGGATTTTCAAATCTCTTGCCATCAGCATTCTCAAAAGAAGTATTATTTTTATTATTAAAACTCAAGCATAACAATCTAAAGTTACTACCTTTACCATTTTTCATTAAATTAGCTACTTAGTTTGTGTAAATATCATACACAAGTCTACAGCCTCACAGCCTTCAGTCACATAATCAAGAACCGTCTCAGCTGGGCAGAAGTCACCTGTGGGGAAAATAACTTGCCCTGAGCTTTGTTAACCTCAGAAATGTACTAAAGAGGGTAGTGCAGAGGGTCCCCATCCTGCATACTGTGCTCATGTGACAAAACCGTTAAAAGATTTCAGTGATCTTCCCATTTAGTCAGATGGATTTAATTGATGGGGCTTTAAACAATCAGAGTACAACTTGCAAATCAGCCACAACTATTAAATCCCCAGTATATGCTGTCAGTAGAGGATGACAACAGACTTGTATTAAAATGCAAGGCATAAAGGGAAAACAAAGTACCTCCTAACAGCACCACTGTATCTGCAATCCACCAGGAAGATAGGACGTAATGCCCTTGTGATTCTGACATGTGAAGTCTGTCGCACAAGCACTACTATTGCCTCCACAAACTGAACCAATAAAACAAAGGCCTGCAACAGAACAGAAAAATACATTAAGTTAAAAACATTAATGATGTAAAACGTTAAATCAGATGTTCACTGAAGCACACTTCACTGAGCACATAAAATTCTGCCTTCCACAATTACAAGGACCTATAACAATCTGCTTTTACAAAAAATGTTGAAAAAATACTTCAGATAAGATAAAAGAAAAGAAATAGTTAAAAAAAATAAAAGTGGTACAAAAGACACTATTTAACTATTTAAAAGAAAACAGCTCTGGCAATAATGAAAATTAAATGCAACCCAGCTAGACAGAACCAAGAACAATAACAAAACAAGAGTGAGTTCAGCTAAGGTACAACAGAAGAAAACACTCAAAAATGTTAAAATTCAGTAGGTATGCTTTCAAGTATGGAACACCAACTGCAGATAAAGGACTAAGGTGGAGGTAGGTGGATGACAAAGAAAGTCACAGCTAAACAAAGAAGATGTATATTGGATTATGTAAGAAGGCACAAAAAGATATGGAATGGAAAACAAGCAAACACAGCTTAATATATCATAACAACAAGTACACTAAATGAACTGCTTTTAATACAGACAAAGCAAATGCAAAAATTAATCTTGTGAATTCATCTTTTTTTTTTTTTTTAGGTTACTGAGCTGCCACAGCACATTGACATATCACAAGTGCGCACCCAGAGCCATAGCTGGCTCACCTAGCAGCATGTGCCCATTTCTGATACAGCACCCCACCTCCTCTCCTCTTTAAGTGAAGAGAAAAAGAAATAAGGACTTCTGCTTCCACTGCACTTGTACCAATCGGCTTCCTCCACTCAGATAACGCCCCCTCAGCTCTTCAGGAGAAGAGCGAGAAAAAAGAAACAGACTTCTATTTTTTATTTTTTAAACCAAACTTCTCCTTTGCTACACTACTATGTGTACCACTGAAGCATTTCCTACACAGCTTATCAACAGCTACCATGTGTCCCATTCATCCAGCAATGCAAACTGTTTTCGTTTTATCTTTCTTTTAACCATGCACAAAGTATCCCAAATCTTATTTTCATCCCTACTCTTAAAGAAGACTGAAAACATCTAATAAGAATGTTGACCTATCTACCCTTCCTCAATAATATAACCTTTTCTTGTCTCCTTTCAAATCTACATTCCCCCTCTATGTCATTGGCTACTACTTCCTACTAGATGCTTTTCCAAAGTCAGTCCCAGAACTAATTTTACCTACAGCTGTCTAATGTGTGAGCAGTAAAGAATCCCACAGCATATTTCACTGAACCACAAAATCCTGAAACAAATAACCTGAATATGAAAATAACAAAAGCATGATTTCCTAAAAAGTGCTGAACTTGTGCATGACAACATGGTTCTGAAGAATATAGCCTATGTCACAGTAAACTTGCATGAAGTAAAGCTACCCTCCCATCTCTCACCACAATCTTGCCCTCACTTCAACAGCATAACAACCTCTGAGATTAATACAATACTTGGACTCAAGTGAAATTGGCCATTTCACTAATCATCAAAGCTGAGCAAGATTATCTTTAAAAAGCAGAATTGTGTTATGCAGTGGGGCTAGCGCGCCCACATAAACATAGAGATATACAGTAGTAGTAATATTAACAATCTAGCGACTTTATGTGCCTACTCAAAATTTGTAATGCACTGCACCTCTGTTTTGCACAGCCATTAAAAGTTTCACCATAATCTGAGTGTTTTATTCATAACTGACAAATGTGAGAAGTACCTGAGTTCTGTCCAACCTTCACATTAGTTTTTGCTTTGTGAACCACATCACAACATAACACACTTTATTAGTCCCACAAAGCTCTTTAAAAACAGTTTGGTCCTAAAGAAATATACCATGTGTAGGTACTTGAGGTGGGGGAGGCAGCTGTAACATTTTGCTACTATGGATGTTACTTTTATTACTACGGATATCATTTCCTCTCCATCACAAATGATTCTTACCCTACTTAATAAAACAGAACAAAAGTGCAGCCTTTCCTCAGACATAGTATATTTGATGATCAGAGTGATAGCTTATCATTAGTAAACTGGTGTAAAGTATGCAAAATTATATGTGTGCTAATCAAATAACAGAAGACAAGGTATAGTGCACAGTGAGAAACTCTTGAGTAATGAAGACATTGATACAACGGGTGAGCGAGAGGAAGAGAAAGAACAACTGTGAGTGAAATATATTATAAAATCTTTTGATTAGAATGGTGTATATATATATATATATATATATATATATATATATATATATATATATATATATATATCTATAGTTTGCTTTTGAAAGGTTGAAAATCAAACTACCGAATGGCCCTTTGTGTGAATCGGAATGACGAAAATTGTCATTCCGATTTGCACCGAAGTTCGAAAATCAGCAAATCGAAAACCACATTCGTTGATTTTCGAACTTCAATCAAATACAAAGCATAATGCAGGGGGACTATGCCCCCCTGCGCCCCCCACACCACCCTACTTTATTATTCTAACTCCGAGGTCGCACTACAATGGGGAAAGGGTCCACTTCCCGATCCCCACTATAGTGCACCTCGCACCAAAAATGCCGAATCTGCAATGAGCGAACGTTACTTTGCATTTGCTCATTGCACATCCAATGCATTCTGTTTTTGGCTTTCTGAAAACTTGAAAAAGTCCTTTCGGACTTTTGAATTTCATCCATGTGCATTACGCACATGTAAAGGTAAACCATATCTATGTATGTATATCTTAAATAATATAGATTTAGGCAAAACATATTAAAATTATAACATTAGTTTAGTTAACAGTTACAACAAACTGTGGGTCAAGGGGTAAATAAATGAGATTACGTTATCTGCCTTCGCTGATGATTTGAATATATATTTTGAACTTCCTAATGCAGACTTTGGATAAGATTTTATTAAAGTATCTGATTACCAGATTAACCCATCTAAATCCATTGTCTTCCCTATTAAACCCTTAAATCATACAGAAACTTATTTTCCAGAGTCTGCTATTGGGAGTAAATTACTCCTTTAAATACCTTGGAATAACCCCTCTTTGTCCACAATCAACAAGTAATGAAACTAAATAACTTGTGTACAATATGGACTTCAATTCTACAAGATGCTAAAAGATGGAGTCAAATGAAATTATCACTTTTAATCTAAATCTGCTATAATCAAAATGAACATTCTACCTAAACTTCTCTATCAATTTAACGCATCTAATCTAACAGTTCCCAAAACCTTTTTTCACAGAATTGAGAGAGAATTAACTAGATTTATTTGGTATCCTAGTGAAACCTTTTCCAGTGTTTCAACAGAAAGTGCTTGAGAGAAGGAAAAAAGCACAAGAATCAACTAGAAGAATCCAGCATTCTTGAGTGTTAATTTATTATTATATTATTCAGTTGTTGCAACGCTTTTGTGAGGTGTATTTCAACTAAAATAATCAAGACTACATTGGAAATGAAGCAGAGACAGGATATGGAAGAGGAACAGGAACAGAAAGAAAACAAGTAACTTGGAATTTGACAAACGTGGGATTACACAGCAATATTTACATTTGTGAAACATGACAGAAAAAGAAAATCTGTACATATTGGACTTTTTTGGACTTTGCTAAACTTCTAAACTTCTAGGGGACTCTAAAGCATATGCCACACTTCATATCATTAATGTTTGAAAAAATACTTAGGTGAGGGGAAGAGGAGTGAGAAAGTTAGTAAGTAAAACAATGTTTTTTCTTAATGGTGCAATTTTTATATTCCATGATTTTCTTTGCATGCATTAAAGTAAAGTTTTCTCAGTTATATTTAAGTCTGATGGGGATACTAATGTAAACAAGTGCTTTTTTCTTTCTCCCTGTTCAGTTTGAAGAAATTTAGGCACTGCAATGAAAAAGAGTGCTGTTTCTTATTACTGCATAGGGGAATGACTGGATTAAGGTATTTAGCTTGATCTAGTAGCAAGTTTTAAGAGAAATCAAGTAAATGAAAAAGTATACTGCATATTATAAGGCTTTTTTTCTAGCAAATAAATGTATGCTTAGTATCAGTTTTGTATCTGGTCCTCATGTCTCCAGGAAACAATCTGATAAATAGAAATGGTTAGGAGATAACCTTCTCTGAAAGCATTCAAGTTTTTACCTAGCTGGGAGAGCTATAAAGATATGACAAAACCACATAGCACTTAGAAGAAGCACAGGCTGTACCACACACCTTAGCATGGATAACCTTTCTTTTAGGTTAACTCAAGTCTATGACTGTGGCTGTCAGTTTGAAGCACTTGCACCTGTAGGAGGATAAAAATTCAATATCTTAAGATAGCCACACTTTTGCGTGTTATAATTAAGTTAATAGGTTTTAGGGGGTATTGGTGTGTGTTTGTGGGTTTTTTGAGGGCTTTCAATAAAACAAAAAGTTTTGTAAGATATGACATAGACTCAAATGGATATGACAAGAAACAACTGTATACAAGATCAACCTGCCAAACAGTGTATGCATGTAACACAAAACTTGGAACTAGACATTTAACAAGAAATCTCTTATACATAAAAGGTGAGAATAATAACTTTTTAATGGGTTCAGGCACCTAGGCAGCGAGACATTTACCTGTGGTACATTTGACTTGGGACACATGGCTGAAGTGACATTCAGCAGCAGAGAAATATGGCTGTTTGCAAATTCCCTGTCAGCAAAAAGAAGCACACACTGCCATCCTCACATATTTAATAACCAAATGCACAGGGGGAAAACAATGTTCATGGTCCCCAAGGGAACATGAGACAGCAGGCAATATGGCAGGCATCAGCAGCAGGGTGGCCAGAGAGCATGTCAGTGGCAGTAAAATTCAGTGCACAATGGACAGTGCCTTTATAATTGGTGTGTGTGGACCACTACCCCCTTCACAGTGTCTAGGGAAATTACCTAAAACACATACTGGATCATAAATGTGACTACAGTAGCCTGCAGGATTTCCTCCATGCTGTAGCACACTTCTACATGTGTAGTTACATAAGTATGTACTGTACACTGAGCACAACACTCATTACTTCTTCTGCCACCATGCATTTGGCTATTAAAGCTGTGAGCATGGCAGTGTGTGCTTCTCTTTGCCCACAGGGAATTTGCAAACAGCCATATTTCTCTGTAACTGAATGTCACTTCAGCCATGTGTCCCCAGTCAAATGTACCACAGGGAAATGTCTCGCTGCCTAGGTGCCTGAACCCTGAATACAATAATGCTTTCTGTAATGTCTTTAAATGTCAATGGTTTCACAGATAAATACAAAAAAAAGAGTAGTGAACTATATTAAAATGTAGAGTGCACATAGCTATGCTACATGAGACACACTTGGAAAGAACTGAACATGTGAATTTGATAAAAGACATGTTTTCAGAATGGCTACTCAGTGGAATACCTGGGACAAAAAAAAATGAGAAGTACTTACATTAACTGCTACAGGAGCTCCAATGGTGAAAGAAGAGGAGAAAAAATGATAATAATGATATATTTATACTACTTAGGGGTTACTGGCAAGGGTGGAGGAGGCTTACACTGGCATGTATTTATATTCCACCTAAAACTGATATAATGGAGCTTAAGAAAATTCTGGGAGAAATAATCAGTAAGAAATGTTACTTATAGGTGGAGACTGGAATTTGATTTGCAACACTGAAGATGTGAGTTGAGGGTCCAGAAGGGAAACTATAAAATAGGAGGGTAGATTGTTGAAGAAATTTATAAAGATATTTGGCATGGGAGATGTGAATTCGGTACTATACGTTCAGAATGCATTTACATATTATTCTCCAAGATGCAAAAACTGGGCTATGCTAGAGACAATTTACATCTCACAGGAACATGTGTACTTATTCAAAGGTCTTGATAAGCACCTAGTAATTATTTTAGATCATACACAAACAATAACTAAAATAAAAACATAGGGCAATGAAACAAAAATGAGACACTGGCACTTTCCCACCTATCATTTAAAAAGAGAGGAATTTAAGGAACAGGTAGTGGAAATTATTCAGGCGCTATTAGAGAAAATAGAATTTCTTTCTGAAAATATAGCTAGAGAGTGGGACAAAATTAAAGCAGAGTTTAAAAATAGGGTGGAAATAAAAGAAAGGGAGATATGGTTATGAAGTAACAAGAATTATTCCGAGGGACTGACAAACATAAAGAATTGCAAAACGGGGGAATCTCACAGAACAAGAAGAGGAGCAACTGCAGAATGATAAACAGAAAACAGGGGATTACCTCAATAATACGCATGAGTTTAGAAAGACTGTTGTTAAGCAACTGTTTTTTGATAATAATACTAGAACACAAAAATGTTTAGCACAACGACTCAAGCAATAAAAAGTAGAAAGAGCTGTCATCAAGCTATGGAAGCCTATAACAAGGAAACTAGCAAGAGATCCTGTAAAAGTATTAGAAATATTTAATCATGAAAAGGTACAAATGGAAATATTTATGAAGGAATTAAATATGCCAAGGTTAGAGGTAGATGAGGCTCAATTACTAACAGTTAAGATAGGAGAAGACAAGATAAAAATGGTAATGTATAACCAATCTACAGGAAAATCCCCAGGAACAGGTGGTATTCCTGTGGAAGGCTGGAAGCTAGGAGGGCAAAAATTTACGAAGATCTGGAAGGTTTTGCTTAACAGTATTTTAAGAGGAGGTGAAGTACCAACATCCTGGAAGAAAGTGGTGACAGCTGTTAATACCTAAAAGAGAGTAAAGATCCATCAGATACAGTTTCATACAGGCCCATATCAATACTAAACCATGACTATAAAGTGTTTATGTCTACAGTGGCTAAAAGAATGGCAAAAGTGATGCCAAAATTGATAGATATGGATCAATGTGGTTTTGTGGAAGGGAAGCAAACATTTGACAACATTAACAGAGCACTGATGTTTCAGAGGTAAGCAGAATGTAAGAAAATACCACAGTTGGTGGTGGTTCTTAAAACATTTGACACAGTAACCTCGGACTTTATAAGCAGGGCACTTGAAGCATTTGCATTCCTTGATAAAATAATAAACTTGAATAGGAGGATACATGAGGGATCAGAGGGGGAAATTAAAGTGAGTGTGTTCCTCTCTGACAATTTCTGCTTGAGTAGAGGAACCAGGCAGGGTGTCCTCTTTCTGTTTTGTTATTTGCATTAGAACCACTGGCAAATAAAATAAGGGACTCAGAAATTATAACTGGTATGGTAGTCAAGGAAAGCTGCCTCTTTTTCCAGATTATATTATTTTATACCTTATAAAACCAGAAAAAGGACATTACAGTTTTGTGGAACATTTTGAGACAGTTTCTAATCTTCTTGTGATAAAAAATGAATGACGCTAAAACAAAGGCAGTAGCAGTAAATTATGTACCCACAAATGCATTGGTTAAGCAACATCCATATTTATGGGGACATGATAAAATGAAGTATTTAGTAGTATGGATTAAAAATGATTCTGGTGTGGCAGCTAAGGATATGGGGGAAGAAACTAAACAAAAGATAATACAAAAACTGAGAAATTGGAAGCTCTGTTATATGGATATGAATAATACAATACAATGAGGTTAAAATGTTTTAGTCCCTTTAGTCTTATACACAGGTCAGGCATATTTTCATCAACCAGAGAAGTTGTGGGTAGCAATTACTAAAGAGCTGAAGGATTTTATCTAGAAGGGGAAGACGGCAAGTGTCAAGTGGGATAAGGTGATTCTTCCAATACAACTGGGCATATTTGCATTACTTGATTTGAAGGGGTATTTCAGAGCTATACAGTTAAGGCTCCTATACATAGCATAAGCAGAAACCTATAATTCAAAAAGGAAAGGGATAATGATGAAATGGGGGAAGCTCAAGAAACAAGGACAGAATGGGATTTTTGATGCAGACCTTTAAGAAGAATAACAATAATTAAACAGAATATTATATTCATAAAGTAGCAGAAAGTGTCCTAAGAACTAAGCCAACATGGGAATGGAGAAAGGAGATTCTGTCAATAGGGATGAATGCAATTAGGAATACAAACAATAGACAAGAGGAGGATGGAATTTACTGGAGAAAAATGGCAAAGGAACCAAGGTATTGGAAGCAAATAACTACAGAGGGAAATGTAATAGAATGGGAAGATGCCAAGAATTTATTTGGACTGCAAGTTAGAGATTGTCTTCCCTATCAAGGATTGATATCGGAGTACAGGCAAAGAGAAAGAAATGGGGGGTCTCCTAAATGAACAACCAGCACTGGTAGACTGTTTAGTATAATCTAAAACAAAAGCTGCTGTTAAAAAAGGAATAATTAGTATAGCATACAAAATACTGCATGATAACTATAAGAATCAATTAGAGGAGGTTATAAATAAGTGGAAAGAAAGATTGGATAAGCAACTCAAAAAGAAACAATGGGGGATATGTGTTGTCTCCCAAATATGATACAAAATCTTGAAGATTTAGGATTTTTGCTTGGAAATGCTTACACAGATATTTTTATACCCCAAGTAGACTCCAAAGAAGTTTTCCTCTGGTAGACAGCAAATGTTGGAGGTGTGATAGGGAAGAAAGATGTAAATGGGAACATATTTTTCTGGGACTGTAATGAGTTGGCAGACTTGAAATATCCCCCGCAGACTACTCTAATGGAGGTACTTTGTGAGCAAATTGGTGTAACTTGGGAAATCATTTTTATGAGCTATGACAAAAAATGTAATTGCCCAGACATAGTAAGGCCTTGCTGAGTCTAATTATGGACGGCGCCAAAAAAGCAATTACTAGAAATGGAAAAAAATCTAAACCAACTGTACTAGTAGTGAATATAATAACAGAGATAAAACTACTGTAATTTGGATCTTTAGAAAAGGGTAGGAGCAAATTGCATAGGAAAAAAATAGGAATTGTGGGAACAGGAAAAGAATGATGTTTAAAAGAAGGCAGGATTTAAATGAGTTATGTAATGTTTGAATGACAATTTGTTTGCAACTAAAATTGTATCAGCATGATTTATGATGTAAAATGCTTGCAACTGGGATTACGTCAATATGGTTTGTTTTCATTTATATAAATGTGTGACTGCTTATGCCATAAGTGATAACAAAGATGTTACTGTTTAGAAAAAAAATCATGATTGGCTTTAAAAGTCGGTCAAAATGGGGCTGGGGATAAATTGCAGTAACAGGAAAAAAAGTAGAGGATTTTAAGCCAGGGAAGAAACTAACTTCTCAAAGCAGTCAAAAGCAGTAACATTCAGCAGCATACCTCTCAACTGTACAGATTTTCGCCTCATATTTTAAGTCCGTTATTCATAAAATTGTGGTTTTCTGGCAAATCATACCCTGCAGAAAATATATGTTAATGGAAAATCTGTTATTCTATCAACTTTCTAAGTTTGTAAGAACAATATTTAAAGTGTCCCTATTTTGGGGTCTTTGTCCCATTTTTATGTATGGCTTTGTCCAGATTTCTTCCTCCAAGAGGTTGAGCTGTTATGTTCAACAGTCTTTAAAAGCACAATAACACTTACTAGCGAGTTTTATTGTGCATTTAACAGTCATTCAAGTGTCTTCCCTGTCTGCATTATTTATTTATGTATATGCTTTTGGTGACTGGCACACCTATTAATTGCCCAGAATTTCACAGAATGTCCAGATTTGTGCCTCATATTTTTGGTCTGTTCCTCATACAATATGTGGCTTTTGGCAAACCGTTGAGGATTGAACTTAACCTAAATTATTACAGACATCTGTGTTTCAGACTAAATGATAGACCTTTGAGATTCATTCTTCAGAAAATGCATGTTGGAAAGCCTGCTATTCTAACAGCTTTCTAACTTTAAACAGCAACATTTACAATCTGTCTTTTGTCCCCCAATTATTTTTGGCATTGTTCAGAATTCATACAGATGGGACAGTCTGACTGGCCAGGAAGAATCACACATTTTTATTCAAACAACTTTCTAATCATTAAGAAAGTTGTATTTACAATCTGTGCCATTTTTGTGATTTTCCTGCTTCCATTACAATATTTCCTTTTTTATTATTATTACTTTATAAAAATAACTTAAGCACTTAGTATTTACTACTGAACAATTGCAAAATAAGCAGTGACATGATCCCGGTTTCTTGGCAGGGCAATCTTCTCCTCAACAAAATAACTCTGAGCAGCAATGTGCTCATCATCAGCCAAGTTTAAAACAGAAAGGGGAGATCCATATGCAACACACATGCATAAATGTCAGCAGAACCAAGAGCAACACACACAGAAAAACTAGTTCTTTTAACTGATGTAACTGAGTATCTGAATGTCCGCTCCTTACATGGGGGGGGGGACTATAATTTTCACCTACCCCACCTTCTTTCACATTTGACGATGCCTATCCAGATATTATTACAGACTTTGGCTGGCTCGAGATGTTTAATGTTATCACCTGCCACCCCATTACTATTCATTCAATGAACCATGGATTCATCTTTTTAAAAGTGTAAATTGCAGGCTGATCTTGCCAGGCAGAATCTGTTGTTGTCGTAGTAAAACAATACTTTTTTTTACAACACTTTGCAGCCATTCAAATTTTAAAGGACTGGTTCACACAGACAGCGCCAATGTATAAATTCTAGTTCTACCTAGCCATCCACACAGAGGCGAGCTGTGGACCTTTTGTTTCTTTCTTTTTCCTTTTTTCCCCCAAAAGGCACACAGTTCCAGCACCCTTGCTTGCATCTAGAGAAAACTATGCAATGCATTTTATTAATGCAATATCCTGAAATACCATAATGAAAAGTATAGTGTTATTAAATGCCTAAACCTTTACAAAATAAATATAGTGGAGATTTTTAACCTGAAAAGTGTGGGAGCATCATATGTGAATAGCTTTAAGAAGTTGGTGTCTCAATCCTGTGTGAAAGTTCAGACTGTCACTAATCTAGTCCCACATAAATTATATCTGTCTCACCATTTAGGGGATCTGTCCTTCCTAGAAATTAGGGCAATTCTTAGGCAGGTCCTAGTTGGAGATCTTACAGGTAAAGGGAAAATCAGACTTTGTTGCTTCAGCATCAAATGCAGAAACATCCATATGAAGCAAGCTAGAATGAAGACTGAAGTTAAGCAGCAACAAAGCCTTCTTCTTATTTTATGATGCCATGGCATTACAAGAAAGAAGCACAAAGCCCAAAGCAATGAAGACAACTGAAAGAATCATACCAAGAGAAGTTCAGAAGAAAGCCTTCCAAATTTTTACCCCATATAGTAGAATCCATAAAAGCAATACCTTCATTTATTTATTTGCATTCACAGTGCAATTCTAAACACTAATTACAAAAGTTTACTTGTAGTGTGTAAACATCATGGCCGCTTACCTTTAGCATTGTCCTTTTGTGTCTGATGAATGTGTGGAAGCCTAGCCATCGCATCTTCATAGCAAGTTCAAACACCACCATTACAAGGGTGAATATCTCTAGGGTAGCATGGACCTGGAAAATAAATAGAGATTATAAAACTGTATATCTTAACAGTCTTGTACAGTTTCCTCACGTCTTAATACCACTGCATTTATTTCTAATTTTAAATTTTAGATACAAGGAACAAAAAATGTCCAAGATATGGCATTATCATACATCCCTGGTGTGTCACTACAAATAAAAGCTGTGATGAGTCTTTATCACCTCAGAGCCATGGAGCATCAAATAATTTCCAATGAACCATGACCAAGGATGGATAAGGAAGAAGTGGTGATAAATCCTAAGGTGGCAGTATGGTTTTTGCAAGGGAGCTACTTCTTAATAAACACACTAAACTTTTGCACTGTTAAACTGGCAAAGAAGTTCTGTATATGAAAAGAATGATTCCTAAATGCTTGTAAATAGAGAAAATGAGCTCTCATTGTGTAGATGACTTTAAAAAGGGAGTGGGCTTGGTGTATGTGAAGAAGAAGTACACAAACTCTAATATGAAAAGGATGGATAGGGGAAAAGGAATAAGTGGTTGAACTGGACTATTATCTGTACAACATGAAGGCATCTGATGGAAAACAATGAAGGCACATCATGTTGATTTAAAGAGAAAGACTGCCATGTCAGACAGATCAAACAGATAAAATGAGTGAAAAACATGATACGCAACCATCAATACAGATTTATGACTGCAATACACTAAATGGAATAAGAAAATAAACAATGTACCTCAAAATACAGAAGAGTGAACACTTTAGGAGGAAAAAATAGAAACCACTGTTACATAGATTTACCTCCATAATGTCGACAGCCGCAATGGTGAACCCATTTCCGCGAACTCCGAACTGCACCTTCACAAAACCCTGAACGCCAATATTCTGAACCACAAAATCTTGCCCCCTTTTTGATCCATGTTAGCACTTGTTTGTAGGTGTGGTGCGGTTAAAAATGTCAACTTACGATGGTTTGTCACCTTTCTGAGGTTTCAGCGGTAATAGTTCAGCATTGTGCATGTTCACCATTGTGACCTTCGACATTATGGAGGTAAACCATTACATATCTCAACAGCCTCAGGGAATTTTGCGTAACAGTCTATACACAGGAAAAATGTAAATCCTCATCACAGGATAAGTCGACTCCCAAGGTAAAGTTAGAATGTCATGAAGTATTAGCTCTTTGTTCTGATTTTTATTCTTGAAGATAGAACATATGGTGCAAAACTGTAAGGAATGTTGCATCTGTGCATTCATCTTACCCAATACATGGCATCACAAACTCTCTCTTTGTATCTGCTGATGCTTAAACATAACTCATGGGCTTTAATTAGCACATACTCAAATATCAGAGTAGGAATGATAACTCTCAGATTTAAATAATAAGCCTTCCATACATAACAGCCTATCTCAATAGGGAAAGTATGGTCTAACAACAGGATGTAATGAATTTGACTTATGTGGTCATCCTGTCATATCAACATCACACAGCAACTGAAATTCAGTTATCTTTGGTACAAGCCTCTAACTCTTGCTCCTTTTTAGCAGATACCTCCACAGAAAAACAATCCTCCAGACTTTCAAACTTTTCACAAATTCTCCATGCACTTACACACATTATATTCCACTTGAGATAGCAGCTGAGTGCTGTGACTTACCAAGTTCACACTGAAATTGCAAATCATACATTTTAAGCAGAGTATAATTTTAAAATCTTTGTATTACATTGGGTAATGACTTTTTAAATATGCGCTGAAGTGGTCTAATGCTACAAACACAGTCATATTACTTTTCACAGTCAAAACCTATGGTAAATATATTTTTCTTATTTGAGCATAACATAATTTGGTATCAATCATAGACCCAAAAGTTAACAATGTACCCTCTTGCATTAACACTGCAAGAAGCCCTTGTTAACTGACTCCAACTTGTGATGTAATAGGTTGCTTCACTAGAAAAAAAAAGCACAAGGTCTCCACAAAACACCAATAAATCCAAAGGCAGACTCTGGAAGGCATAACAATAAAACTCAAGAGAGTTCAAATTCAATATGTTTAATAGCAATAGTTTAAAGAGAGGCAGGTATTAATGTCAAAATATAACCAAAAGTGGATTTTTTACAAAAGATTCTTGGATGATATTTGTATTTTTTGGGTAGGGCCAAAGGAAGAAATACCAAATTGTATGGATTTTTTAAATAATAGTACCAATTTCTTGAAATTTACACATAATATGAGTCAGGAAAAACTCCAATGTTTGGATGTGGAGATTTATAAGGTGGATAATAAGTGCAACTCTAAAGTGTACAGAACAAGTACTTATTCAAACTCTTACACTATGATAGTGCTCATCCCATGCACTATAAAAGGAATACAGTTAAGGGACAATATATTAGATCTTCCAGAATGACATCCAACAATGAAGATTATGTAAAGGAAACTAACATTTTGAATCAAATGTTCAAGGCAAGGAAGTACCCAGATTGGTTGGTTGAGCAAGTTGAAAAAGAGGTTCTTGAAGGAAGTTTAACGAAATTCAAACCTATTCTGGGTACTGATGAAGAAAGTACAGTACATGACAAAACAGAAGAAAATTTTAGTGTGGCCCTGGTAATTGAATACAATTGTTAGGGGGGTTATGGATAAGGAATGGAGCAGGTTTACAGCTATCACTGACCTAGACAATATAACGAAGGATAAGTTAAAAGTGGTATATAAAAATTCTTGCAGTCTGAAAAACTTACTGGAAACCAACTGTGACACTGGTTCCACAACTAACAGAAGGAGAAATGGGACTTTTAAATTCGGGCACTGTTCACAGTGTGGTTACATAGCTAATAAAGAAACCATTTATCTGGAAGGTAGAAATATGGTAATAGAAGGGAAGGAGTACATTAATTGTGACAGTAATGGTTTAGTTTACTTGGCAAAATGTCAGGTTTGCCAAGCATTTTACGTAGGAAAGACAGAGCGCAAACTAAGAAGAAGGATATATGAGCATATATATGACATACAAAATAAGAAACCAATGCTCTATACTAACATAAGCAGACTGCAAATATGCATATGTTTTATTCTTTGGTTTAGAAAGGGTGAAGCTAGACGGAAGGGGTGGCTTGTGGGAGGAAAAATCAAATACAGGGAGCTGTGGTGGCAAGTCACTCTGCAGGCTAATAAATGTCCAGGGTTAAATGATCATATTTCCATAGCCCCCCTTCTCATGCTTAGAGCATCAAAGCTATAAAATGCATTTTTAGTAATGTTGTGACATTTTGAAACAATGGTTAAAAGTGTGATTTGGAATTTTAAATTTAATTTATTTTTATTTTAAATTGCAAATGAACATTTTATACTTTATTTATTGTTTTAAACATTACTTGGATTTTAAAAGTTCCCTTTTTTTAGCACGCTAAATGTTATGTGATGTAGAAATGCATTTTTATGTATGGCCAAGAGATGGCGTAGAGATAAGGGAAAAATCTCTCTTTTTATGTAATGAAACAATTTCAGTTTTCATTATTATAACATTTTTATTTATTTACTTTTTAACACAACAATATGTATAAACAGAAACAGATCAAAAGATATATGTTATTTTAGTTTGATTTTTATTGCTATATGGAAGTTGATTTATTGATTTAGGTTCTTAGTAAAGAAAGTGTAGTTATATGATTAATAAAGCTTTTTAACATTAGTTTTTAACAGTTTTACTGAAAAGCTTTGTGATAGGTTTTCAATTTAATTAGGATGTATATAAATACACACATTTGACTGTTTAGCTCACATCTGATGAAGTAGTGTAAATGAAAACATAATTTGGAATGTTAATGTAGCGTATCAGTTGGTATTAAACATATTGAATTTAGGTTGCTTCACTTCACAGAACTTGAAAGTACAAACGGTACTTTTCCGTTAAACCCCTACCAATTCATCACACAGCAGAGACTTGAATTGGCTACTTCATGCCAGGGGGAAGTAATAGACGCCCTTTTATTGGTAGCGTAGATGAAGCCGGACGTGTCCGCCACACTCATTGGTAAGCAGTTTGTCAATATGTAGTAAGTGTGCCTTACCTTGTCAATGGCTCCTTCTGCCAACGATCTTGTATTATCAGATTGATAGACAGAGCCCATTCAAAGGAAAAATAGCCTGGAAATAACGTCTCCGAGGAAACAGAAGTGAACGTACCTGGTCCCGTATTGAATGGAAAAGTACCCAAAATGATTTTACACTGCAAGTGGGATCACAAGCAAAAGGGTTATATTTGGGTCTGACTGCCCGGTTGTCCCGATCCTTGCAAACAGTGTGAAAGAACTTACACCTACCGCAACAACAAAAAGTTGTTTGTCAGTTTTAGAGATGTAGTTGCCACACAGGAAATGAAATACTGGCATCGCAAACTGAAAGGGTTATTTACCGGCAAAAATAAGTACTGCACAATGTAGCTGATATGTTGTTTCTTGAGGTGATAGGTTATTCACGAATTTACAATCCATTACTGGATATAAACTCTTCAGAAACTTTAATTTAGTTATTCTGTAGTGTATGAATACTTAGAAATGCATCAGCGTGAGGTACGGCTTCAGTTCACAGCAGAGCAAAGTGGTAGGGCTTTAACGGAAAAGTACCGTACAAACTGTACTAACCAGATACTAAAAGCATTATCTCAAGATTTTTGGACTTACTTTATACACCACTGCATGTAGTATCTAAAGTGCCATACTACATTTCCCCCACTGGTTCCAATTAGATGTGATTAAGTTTTTAAATAAAATCATTCCTAAAACAGTCTTTGCTTTTGCTGACATCAGCAAAAATTAAATTAACTTTACTCTCCATGATGTCAACTCACTGACAGTGTATGGGTGAATCCATAGACTTTAATGCATACGGTCCTACCCATTAAAGTCAATGAATGGACCTCTATGTCATCCCTATTGCGATGTCACTAATGGAAGTAGTAGTAGAATTATGTTGGAGGATCCTTAATAAAATGTTTATACAGTTATTTTATTAAGAAACCACTCACATAAAATACACTGCAGCACTTACCACAACAAAGCAAAGGAACACTAAGCATTTCAATGTAGCCATGCTGCATCATATTCTAGCAGCTTGTTGAGTGGTTATTATTGAGTACAACTCCCTCTTCAGCATGTACCTCACAAAGCACATGCAGCAGCTGGAGAGACCACAGAGGTTTCTCACCAGGAGAATCCAGGCCTCAAACATCTACTCTACACAGGCTAAAAGCCCTGTCCCTCTACTCAGTTTCATACAGACTCCTCAGAGGTGACCTCTGTCTGGCATACAAAGCAATATCAGACCCTGCCTTGATGGGACTGCGGCATATCCACAAGTCAAGCTCAACTCGAGTAACACGCACTTGCGATCTCAGCCTGGTCTGCGACATCAGTAGGATTTGGCAGGACAGATTTGTGTCCCAGAGACTTCCCCGTCTGTGGAGTAGACTCCCTCTCCACATCAAGCAGAGTTTTAAGTGCAACCTGGATAACTGGATGGGAAACAGAAAATACACCCCTGGGATTCCACCTATGTCCCTGCTGGACAGGGGCTTTGGGTGCTGACTTGTCTAAACATGGGCTAAACTCTTGGCTAGGCTTATAAGGGCCTCACAGCCAATAGCCTAGTAACTTCCTATGATCCTATGATATGCCAGAACCTTTGGTTAGTATCAAAAACAGTGAGTAATTTTGTATGACCCACAGCTGCTAAAATAGATAATGTTCCCTTTATTTATTTATTTTCTCCTTTTTGAACCTTAATATATCAAAAAGAATTTGCATAATAGTAATATATATCTCACCAGGTAACAATTTACCAGTGTTGGAAAATATTTTATCCTGGACATCCCAAACAATAAACCTCAAAACAATAATCTTAGGAGACGTAAATATAGATTGGCAAACCATAGCTTCCGACTCCCCCACAAATAGTATAAATCTGTATGGTTCTTCTCAGCTTATCAATGCTCCAACAAGATACAGCAAGGATCTTGCCTGCCAATCTACCTTAGACTGGATTCTAGTATCCCACCCTGCTAATTACCCCTCTTCTGGTACACTGCCTAGCTCCCTGAGCGATCATCTATCGCTTACTCCCTTACAACAAACTCCCAACAACTAAAGAGTACACACTATAAAATCAGTTAGAAACACAATTATTTTTTGTCAGCATAAATTCAAAAATCTCGTACAGGAAATAGACTGGACACCCCTTAAACAAATACCTCTTAATAATGCTGTACTATACTTTAATAATGCCTTCCTTCACATACTTAATACACTAGCTCCCATTTGGATGAATAGAATCAAAAAGAACTCAGCACCATGGCTCTCAAATTAATGTAAACACCTGATGAAGCAAAGGGAACTAGCCTGGTCAACCTGGAAACAAAACAAAAATTAACAAAATCATGTTAATTTCAAAACACTACACAACAAAGTGACAACACTAATCAACAGAGATAAGAAGTCATATTATTCCCAGCTTCAATTCCAGCATAAAATCAACCCCAGTAAATTTTGGCACTCCATATCTTCTCTACCTAACCCTGGAAGAAATGGAGAGCACACCCTATCACCTGATACCCCTCCATCACAAATATCCGAAAACTTTAACAAGCACTTTATAAAAACAATTTCAGACCTACTAACACCCCTAATGCTGGACTCCCCCCACCCTTCAACCTATTCAGACACTGTCCCCAAGCCATCAACTACTTCTAACCCTGTCATTACTAACCCCCCACTCAGCAAAATGTCATACAAACCCCATTCTCATTTCAGCCTATACCCACTGACACCATTAAGAAACTGCTACAAAAACTAAAACCCTGCTCTACTTCAGCTGACAATCTCCCCCCAAACTTCCTCAAACTGGCTGTTAACTCAGTTGCCTACCCAATCAGTATCCTTATAAATAAGTACCTACCATATGGAAACAATCTCACATCACCCCATCCACAAAGGAGGCAACTCTTTTGATCCATCCAATTTCCGTCACCCATATCCAAAATTCTCAAGAGAAGTATCCATCAGCAGGTAATGCAATATCTACTGCAAAACAATCTTTTAATCAAAACCCAACATGGCTTCCAACCTAGCCAGAGCACAGCTACAGCCCTATTACCTTTTACAGACACCATGAACAAGGCCAGAGATGCAGCCTCAGTATTCCTTGATCTCTCCAAGACCTTTGACACAGTGTCTCACCCATTATTTTTGAACACACTGTCGAACTTAGGCTTCTCACATAACACAGTAAAATGGTTTCAGAGCTACCTCAAGGATCGTAAACAAGCAGTGAAATGGTCCAACAAACTCTCACCCTTTCTCCACAACCCTACTGGAGTCCCCCAAGGCTCCATCCTAGGACCCCTACTCTAACATTTTTACAAACAACCTTCACACTGCCTCTCACTCTGGGACCCTCATTCAATATGCTGATGATTCCACCATAATCTGCACTGCTCAATCACTACCAGAACTACTCTCAAAAACTCAACAGTCCTTTACAGCAGTTGAATCCTGGCTAAGAAATGCCCAACTCTTTCTTAATCCAAAGAAGACAGAACTAGTACTCTTTCATCCCAAAAACACCTCCCTTGTCACTGATCATTTCAACATCCTTGCATCTGACAACAGAAATAAATTTATCTGAAATAAACTTTCATTTGACCCCCATACACAGCAAAATATAAAGAAAACTCATCAAAAACTGGGACTCATATACAAAAACAAACATTTTTTTTTACTGCAGCAACCAAAACTACCCTTACAAAAACATTTTACTTCCCTCTCTTCTGTATGGTTCATAGGTTCATACTAGGCTATCTCCCCTAGGGCATTTATAAGCCTAGCCAGAGTGTGTTTGGCTTTCGCCACCCATTTTAAATTAATTTTGCTATGCCCTTTTTCGAGGTTAGTATACTGTGCCTCTGTCTAACAGTGGTGCCCCTATCTTACCTAACTTACAAAGCTCTACCCTAAGCAAGTTGGAACAGTGCTACAAAAACGTTGCAAAGTTTGCACAAACTTTAAATATCACACACACACCACTGTAAACCACTCCTAGAATTAAACTGGCTTGAACTACCCAACCAACTTGCCTTTATTTAGCTATCCACCTTGCATAACCTTATTTTCAAACCTACTGTCTGCCCTGTACTAGCCAATCTAGTTGCACCTTAGACACCAAATCGATCCCTACAATCAGAAGACAAAAATATGCTAGCTATCTCAAAACCCACAAGAAAACCTGGTCACTCTCTGTATTCATACTCAGTCTCTATACATTGGAATTTACTACCTCTAGCTACCAGGTTTATTCCTGGCCTAACCCATTTCAAAGCCTCTTTAAAAAATCATCTCAAAAATACATGGCTCTGCTTCTGCAGAAAGCCTACCTAATGCTCAGGTCTTCTTCTTCTCTCACATTTCAGTCCCTCACAGACTGCAAGATCCTAAAGCTCTTCTAACTCCTTCTCTGCTTCTATACCATATCCTTAGCTGCTACCCAGGCTTTATTGCTTCTATTCTTCGTAAAGCTCCCTCGCTATATGTCTGTATCACTAACTTTCTGGCTGCTATTTCTACATCATGTATGATGAGAGTGACTATTAATATCTGTAATGTTTTAACTGTATAGAACTGTTTAGATGTGTAGTAATATATTACAACATCTTGTAACAGTTTTTTCTTTCAACTTATTTTTTTGTATAGTATTTCTAATGTAATCTTTATTGCATTGGATTATACTGTATTTGTATTGTACTGTATGTGGAGCTTTTCTCCCCGGGCCTCTGCTGAAAACGGGTTCTGTAGACCCAGTCAGATCACCCCGATAAACAAATGTCAAATAAATAAATAATAAACTATATACAGCAAAGGCAAGCTTGCTCACCCAAATACTTTATTATTTAAATTATGTGTCTTAAAGGTGAATTCTGACAATATGCTGCATTCCTCCCCCGCATCTAGCTTGCACACAACATGTCTTTGATCATCAGCTCTTCTGACCAGTAACTGTCTTTCCTACCAGTATCAGCAAGAACTGAATACACAGCATCTTAAGATGTCCTTCCATAACACTGTTGCAGTATTTTTGCTAAAGGGATCCACTACTAAGGGTAGCCCAATGTCTGGCCAGTATACCAAAGCCTTAGTTTTTTTTTTAAGGATGTTGTACTTCACATGTATGCTTCCTGCTCATGGTGTAGGCCATAAAGGTGATGTATGGCTGTACATACCTCAGAGCTTCTTTGCCGCCAGTGTGAACTCCATCTTCGATCAACGGTCTGAACACTCATTCATTTCTGCTGGTTACTAAGCCATTTTCAGACAAGTGCCCCATTGGGGTTTTCTTCTTATCTTGTTTTTTTCTCTTAGATGACATGTCACCCAGAAAGAGAAAATCTCAGCGTGGGAGACAGATTCTCCATAAGAACCATCATGAGCAGTGTCTGTTTTGCTTGGGTGCTTCTCATGACCATAAGTTGTGCCCAATTTGTCAACCATTTATCCCTAATACCCTTCATATTCATCTCTCCTACTTGTCTATCTACTTAGAGAACCAGCATCTTAAGTTGTTTGCACAGGGTACGATGGCAGAATCATCCCATCCCAAGGTTCAGCTGTCTGCTAAGAAGACCAAAAAAAGTCAGGTTGGATTCAGCTGCTGTACCACCTCCCCCAGATGTCTCTCTTGACGCTGATGAAAACACAGATCATCTCCAGCTGTTCCATCAGATTTCTCTGATGCTGTCACTTCAGATGCTGGCATGGATCCTGCTTCTCACATGTCCTCGGAGGCTCTGCAGATGTTGATGGGGAACCTCAGCTGATTATATCTGAGGGAGTGAGGGGTGTTCTGCAGATTCTTATTCAGGAGGAGATTCCCCTATGTTGACTGAGTGTTGGCAATGGTCTGAGGGACTGAGGGACTGAGGGGTGTTACGCAGATTCTTATTCAGGAAAAGATTCCCCTATGTTGATCGAGTGTCTGCAATGGTCTGAACCTCCTAAGATCTTTAGGGCTGGCATCCCTTTGAAAAAAGAAGCAGAAAACAAAACATAAATCTCCAGCATGAATGGCAGGATTTTACACAATGGTTGTTTAATGCACTTATGGCCTTGAAGCCCCTCCTGGGAGTTTCTGTTCCTACCCCCCTTGGTCATCTACTCGCTTAAGAGGCCTAGGGAGCAGTACTATTCTGATGAGGAAATGGACTCCGGAGAAGAGTCTTTGACTTACTCCTCTCAGATTCCTTCTCCATTAAACTATGGTTCTGAGGGGGAGGACCCATTAGTTCAGATTCTCCTTTTGAGGAACTTTCTTTTGAGGATACTCTCTCTCATACGATGGAATTTTCTAAACGGGACTGTACCCAGGTTTCTAACATCCAGAAGAGGCATTATGAACTCCTCCAGATGGAGTCTCCTAAGCCCTCTGCTGTCCCTCCTGTCCTAGCTGCCCTGTTGGGACACTTTTTCAGCAGCTTCTCAGGCTTCTGTTTTCCAGCCTCCAGCTCCTAAAAAAGCTGATAGGTTTTATAAAGTGCTTGATGATTGCAAGTTTCTTTACAAATGTCCTGCTGACTCCTCTTCTGACATGCCTTCTAAACTATTGCCTTCCACTAAATTGTTTCCTTCTGACAAGGACAGTTAGGGTCATGGAATGGCATTGCAGAAAGTTTTATACTGCTGCTGCCCTGGTCTTTTGGCCTACTATCAGACCCATATAACCAGGTATGTCTTAGCTCTTCTTTCTCAGGCCTATCAGGTTATCTCTGACATTCCTGATTCTGAGGGGAAAGTTCTAGCCCTTGTGATTGCCTTTTGCAAGATGGGGGGGGGGTGGTGGTTACAAATCATTCCTTACCTGGATGACCTGCTCATTTGGCTTCCTCCCCAGAGAACTTGATTCAGCTCCTCCACTATGCTATTTGCCTCCTGCAAAGTCTAGGGTTTACTGTAAATTTCCAAAAATCCTTCCTGACTCCTTCTCAGGATCATTTTTTTCTTGGGTTCAGGCTCCAGTCCATTCCTATGCTGACTTTTTTGCCACTATCCAAAGCTCTGACTCCAATTGCCTTTTTTCAATCCCTTCTTCATTGGGTATCAGTTACTGCCAGGGAGTTTCTAAGGGATCTGGGTTATATGGCTTCCACCATTCCTATGCTTCCTCTAGCCAGACTCCACATGAGGAAGTTTCAGAGGTTTCTAAAGTCGGTGTGGCTTCAACACTGTCATCCTTTAGACTTTCTAGTTCCTCTTCTTCCATGCCTCAAACTACAGCTTCAGTGGTGGACTCATCAACTGTCTCTCAATCCAGGGCTTCATTTTCAACCCCCAGTCCCCTCTCAGAAACTTTTTCAAATGCCTCAGACACAGGGTGGGGGGGGGGATTTCTTTTGGACTTCTAAAGGTTTATGACATTTGGACTATTTGTCAGAGGGTGGACTATATCAACATCAAGGAGGAGAGAGCTCTCCTTGCTCTTCAGGCCTTCCATACTGTTTCTTCCAGAGTCTCTCAAAATCTTTACAGAAATTACCACAGTGATGTGGTACATCAGTAAGCAAGGGGGATGCAGTCTTAACTCCTGTGCAGACTAGCCCTTCAGGTTTGAGATCTGGCTGTCCAGTATCAGATGACTCTTCAGGCTGTTTATATTCCTTCAGAGCAAAACACTGTGGCAGACTCTCTAAGCAGGTCCATAACACATATTCATGAGTAGATGCTTCACTAAGATGTGTTTCTAGACACTGTCTACCAGTGGGGTACTCCTCCAGTAGATTTTTTTTGCCTCCCATCTGAACAGACAACTTCTTCTCTTTGCACCAGAGTCCCAAGTCCCCCGGCATGAAAGGTGGGTGCCCTCTCTTTTTCATGAAAGGGGATGTTTGTCTTTGCCTTCCCTTCCCTTCCTCTCACACTGAGGGTCCTGCTCAACATAAAACAGGACTCCCTCTCTTCGCCTTCCCTTCCTCTCACACTGAGGACCCTGCACAAGATAGAATAGGACTCCCCCAAAATCTTGCTGGTGGCTCCCTTTTGGCTCAGACAGCATTAGTTCCCCCTTCTTCTGCACCTAGCCAAGGGCAATCACCACAAGTTGCCTCACAGGGTGGACCTACTCACACAGTCTCTCATCCATCCTCACTTCTCTACTCTTTAACATCATGGTGGATAGGATTTTTATCTCTTTTAGGCACCTTTTTTTCTGAGGACGTGCTTCAAATTCTGAACAAGGCCAGAGGACCCACTACCAGGAAATCTTATTTGTCCAAATGGAAGACATTTTCTGTCTGGTGTCTGTCTTGTAACCAAGATCCACTTTCTGTGGAGGCTCCTTTAATATCTCTTATTCATGTGAATTCCTCTATGCTGGGCTGGCTTACTCTTCAGTTAAAGCTCACCTTTCAACTATTTCTGTACATCTGCCTTTGACTCCTCCTTTGGCTACTAGGTTTGAGGCCTAACAATTTCTTAAAGCCATCCTTTATATCAGACCTCCCAGGAAGCCTATTTCTCCTTCCTGTGACCTTAATTTTGTTCTTGAAAAATTGACTCCTTTTGGGCCTGCAACTTCAGCTTCCTTCCAACATTGAACATGGAAGGTGGTTCTTCTTTTCATCCTTACTTCAGCTAGAAGGGTGTCTGAACTTCAGGCCCTTATGGCTGTTCCTTCTTTATTAGTTTTTCATAGGGACAGGGTGTCTCTTCATACTAATCCTTCTTTTATGCCCAAGGTGGTTAAGGAATTGTCTCTTAATCAGTCTATTAATGTGCCCCCTTTTTTCCTTTACCTCAGTCTGCCAGACAGAAAGTTCTTCACAGCTTGGATTTGTACAGGCAGCTCAGATATTATTTGGCTATATCTAAGGCCATTTGCAAGCCCGAGCAATGTATTGTTTACTTTCAGCCTAGATTTCTTGGTTTGGCTGTTTATAAGCAAGCCATTTTTTCTTGGATTTCTATGGCCATTTTTTTTGTTACTCCTTTCACGGGAAAAGCATTTCTGCTTCTGTAAAGGCTCAATCTACCAGGGCTATGGCTTCCTCTGCCGCTTTTTTCAAAAGATTAGATGCCAGTTCCATCCTTGAGGCTGCTACTTGGTCTTCTGTCCATACCTTTACTAAACATTACAAACTGAATGTGGATTCCACGTCTAGAGCTGGATTTGCCAGGGCTATGCTACACGGCTTCCTTGAGGGACCTGCTGGACCTTCCTCCCCCCCAAATTCACTCTTGAACTTTTGTACTCTCGCTTTAGTAAAGAATACTGCAACCGTGATATGGAAGGACATAGTACATTTGTATAAAATCTTACATTACAGTAGATACCCTTCCCTTCACTGTTGCAGTACTTGCTCCCTCCCTCCTCCCCCTTTTTTCTTCACTCCTTTTTCTTTTTTTTCAGGATCCACATGTTCCTCCTTTTCTGCTTGGACTGTTGTTCCTCCTGGGGCTATTCAGTTCTGAAGTATGTACATTCGTATGTCAGCTTTATGCCCTACGCCATGAGTGGGGAGCATCATATGATGTCCTTAAGAAAAATAAATAAGGCTTTCGTACACTGGCCGGATGTTGGGCTACCCTTGGCAGGGGATCCCTTTACTAAGGAATACTGCAACAGTGAAGGGAAGGACATTTATTGTTACGGTAAGATTTTGCACAGTTGTACTTTACCATTCTACATGCACATTATTCACACCATGCAATTCAGCTGCAAAAACATTTCACTTCTACACTGTTTATTAACCTCTAAAATATTCTCATCTTGCCACAATACTTTAGCTTGTTTTTTACAGACTGACAACAGATGATTATGACACAATATATGCAATGGAAGTGGTTTATGTTTCCTCATTTACTACACAAGACACCATCTTGGATCCTCAAAAACCAACAAAGTAGTCACTGCTGAGACGGAAATCTCTTGAATTCCTTATTTTATTTTTCACTCTAAAACATTAAAATAATAAAATGAACAGCAGGATTGAGCGCTTTCTTCCCTCACATAGGGATTTCATCAGAATCAATTAGCAATTCTCAAACACTTCCTTTTATATCAAACAATTATGACATCACCATTAATTATACTAAAAATTCATTAATATTAAGTAGGTTTCTGACCAGTGTTAAAAACAACATTTATACATGTATTCTTAAAAAATGTATGCATATTGGTTGTAAAGTACATACATTCTATTGAATTTATAAATATTATACAATATTATTAAAAACATTTGAAGTTATTTTCCAATTAATGCCCTTTTATTTAAAATGGGTTTGATAGAAATAATTTCGTTTAAGCCAGGCATTTGCCCAGCTTGTAATTTAATTTGCCACCATGTTTCTTTATCTTCTATGTGGCTTCTATAATCCCCACCTCTTGGTTCATGTGCAACTTTCTCTAAAATTCCAAAATTAAACTCTGTAAAGTGATTGCATATTGTGGAATGTTTATATAATGCATTATTCAAGTTCTTTGTAACAATCTGGTATGAATGTTCATACATCCTGTCCCTCAGCCTTCGTTCTGTTTCTCCCACGTAAAAGGCTGGACAGGATTTACACATAGCCAAATATATTATACCTCTAGTTTGGCAGTTACCCTTAACAAAGTTAATTCTACACAAAAAGATATTATTTAATGTAATGTGATCATTATTGAATATATATCTGCATTGAGAGCAGTTTCCACACTTTTTAGTGCCACCATAAATTTTCCTACCCTTACCACTTTCAAAGCTTCTTTTTAAATTCGGCCCTAATTTATAAACAAAGTTAGGTTTACCCCCCCCAATACCCCATAATTTAGGGTTATTTTTAAGAATAATCCAATTCTTGTTTATAATATTTTCAACCTCTTTTATTTTACTACCAAAAAGGTATAACCATAGCTCTTTCAAATCTAGCAGCTTCCGATTCTCTTACTTTTTTACCATCTTCCACACTTATATCAACACATAAAAGGGGCTTGTATTTATTACCCCATTCTCCTAAAACATATTCTTTATATTCCTGGATCACTTTTTTTGGGTACTCCCTTTCTTCAAACATTTTTGACACCTGGATGAGTTCCTCATCTAGGTCTTCCCTTTCAGAAGTCATTCTTGCGACCCTAATCATCTGTCCCTTTATGATACTGTTTTTCTGCTTAATCAGGTGGTTGCTAGAATATTCCAAATAAGAATTACTGAACGTAGGTTTTCTATATATTTTGGAACTGAAGCCATTACTTCCTTTCTTAATGTATGTGTCCAAATAGTTAAGTCCCATGTTGTTATATGTATGTGTGAACCTAAGAAAGTTTGTACACCCATTTAAATATAGCATGAAGTCATGAATCATATTTTCTGGGCCTTTCCACAAAATGAATATGTCATCCAAGAATCTGACATATAGTGTCATGTGCTTATAAAACTGACTATTAAATACATAGTTTTGCTCCCAATACAAAAGCACCATGTTGGCAAAAATGGGTGCACATGACGCCCCCATGGCTACACCCTTTGATTGCCTATAGTATTCCCCCTCGAATAGGATATAGTTATTGTCCAAAACTATCTCCATAAATTCTAATAGTAATTCTTTTTTATTTTCGTCCACATGGGTATTGTTGTTTAAGATCTCTGTAAAATATTCCATCCCTTCCTTTTTTGGGATGCTAGAAAACATGTCTGCAATATCAATGGTTAATAAGAACAAGTTTTTATCCCAACAATCTTTTTTAATTTTTGATAGAAAATCCCATGAATCCTTTACCAAGTGTTCATTGTTAAAGATTTCATTTTTTAACCAAGAGTCTACTACAACTCCAAAGGGGTATGTTTTTGATCCTCTACCATCAATAATTGGTCTAAAGGACAGAGGATCCAAGCCTTTGTGTACTTTTGGTATACCAAAATATTTGCTATTTTTGGTTGTAATACTTTAAGAAATCTATATAGGTCTCCCGAAACCCTTTCTTAAATCAGATAATCTTCTAAATAAAAGTCAATTCTTTTGTGACTTGTGTTAACTTCATTGATTGATGAATGTTGGTAAGTGTTAATGTCATTTAGTATTTCAAATATCTTTTGTGAATATTCGAGAGAATTATACAGTACCATTCCCCCTCTATTATCGGGTCTCATGACTCTAATAGTCTCATCAGTTCTGATTTTTATCAAGATTTCATTTTCCCTTTTGCTTAAATTATTATGTGAGAAGCCACGTTTTTCATTACATTTTAACTTATAGATTTCTTCCTCAACTGCTTTTTCGAAGATGTTTATAGTGGGATCTGTTGGTGGGATAAAAGTACTTTTGTTTTTTAGCTCTGGATTTTTACGTCCTATTCTGGGTACATTTTGACCATCATGGATCCTACATGGTCTCCAATATTTTCACTTTAATATATTTAATACTTTAAGACTTATGATTTGCTGTCTTTCTTACAACATTTTTTGCACACTTTCTACTCTTAGATCATGTTTTTAAGTTGAATATTTCAAAGTTCATTCATTCTGCAGGGATCAGTCAACTTGTCCAGTGTCAAATCTGTTTCTCTTCATAACCCATCTCTCAGATGACCTAGAAAGCATTGCAGAAATTCTCTCTCTCTCATCTTGTCCTTGAAATGCCTGGAGAATCCTGCAGTATGATGTGTGTGCTGGGGCTGAGGACAGGGAAGTCTGCTCTACTTGCACTTGGCATACTACGGTCTTGAACTACAGGAGAACAACTGGTTCAAAAAATGGACAGATATCTGGAAGATAATCATTTAAATTTTTTTCTTTCTTTCTTGTAACTTATCAGGATGCAATACAAGACTAAACTTTTTAACTGGCGTGAACCATTTGAGAATTATTTTAAGAATAATAATTTCTTGCAAAATCTGTATATACACTGTTAAAATGTAATATTTATGAAGGTTTTCTCCCAGGCCCTACAACAAGAGGGGCTACGCTTAGTTGGAAAAAAAGAAGTTATGTACTCACTATAACGTTCCATCTGTGTTGTCCATTTTCATTCTTCCTCAAACTGTAGGCTTGGATCCATAGCCTCGGATCTGACACATATGCTTTTACAGCTTAGTATCCAATTCTCAAGCTCCTAACTTACCCATAATGCCACTGTCCTACAGACTACCTCAGATCAAGTTTGCTGCAGCTGTATATGCAGAATACATACATGTATATATAGAAAATTATCATAAGACAGGAAGAAAATAAAATCAGGAGCTCAAAAGGAACAATGGTTCCTGAAACACTCCTTTGAGTTTTCCCAGAAAGGACAGGGGGTTGGGGGGAGATTGAGGAAGAATGAAAATGGACTACACAGATGGAACATTATGGTGAGTACATAAATTCTTTACCTGATGTTGTCATTTTAATTTCTGCCTCAACTTGTGGAACAGAGTCCCCAGCTACGTATCTCTTGGGTGGCCCTCATGGAAGGACATGCCGCGACACCCCAGAGCCAAAGAATGCTCTATTGCTGGATATTATAAATAACTTGTAATGTGTAACAAAGGTATAAGTATTTAACCAAGAGGCAGCTGCACAAATATCATCAATAGATACTCTAGACCAAAAAGCTGCTGAGGTGGATACTGACCTAGAATAATGTGCTTTCACATGTCCAGGAGGTGGGACACCTTTTGCAGAGTAAACATAAGAAATACAATCTGTAATCCGTTTAGCTAAGGTTACTGTGGAGACAGGCTTCCACAGTTTTGCTTTAGAAATGGAAATTAATAGTTGGTCAGATTTTCAGAAGGCCTTTGTTCTGTCCATTAAAAACGTAACTGTCTATGTACATCTAATAGGTGAAGTGTATATTTGCCCTTGTTCTTGAAATTAGGAAAAAAAATACAGGAAGATTGATGAACTGATTGATACTGTTTTCAGAGGCAACTTTTGGTAAAAAGGTCAGATTTGTACATAGGGTAACTCTGTCCTCATGGAAAATCAAATACGGCAGTTTGGAAAAGAGTGCTTGCAATTCTGAAATTCTCTTAGCCTAGGTTATAGCCACCAAGAATAACGTTTTCCATAATAAGAATATGAGATCTATGTTGGCAGAAGATTTGAAAGGGGAGTGAACTATGGCATGCAAGACCATAGTGAGATCACACAGAGGAGTTGGATCTTTGAATGGAAGTCTAAGTATGAATGTACCTTTGAGAAAAGACTTACGCAATTTGGAAGAAGCCAAAAAACAAAATTTTCACCTATGCAATAATTGGGTATGGTTGCTAACTTTACCTTGACAGTGGAGTAGCTTGCTCTATTCTGAAAAACTGAAACAAGGAAGTCAAGAACTGCTGGAATGGGAGCACTAAAATGATCCATGTGTGTATGGTGAGCCCAAATGGAGAATGTTTTCTACTTTCTCTTGTAAATCTTTCTGGTGGAAGCTTTATGTGAACATACTAGAATTTCTTTAACTGGCATGGAAAGCCTGCAAAGTCTAGCCATCACTCGAACTGGACAAACCATGCGGTCAACTTGAGGCCTGCGAAGGGTAAGAAAGAGGTCTGGACTTGGGTCCATTGCCCAGGGAAGACATATCAGGTGGGAACAAAGGAAGGGGAACCAAACTTGTCAAGGCTATAAGGGTGCAACAAGGATCAATTTGCTTTTCAACCTCTGAGCTTTCTGGAGACATTTGGGGATGAGAGGTACAGGGGGATAAGTGTAAAGGAGACCAAAGGGCCAAACATGGACTAGACCATTTCTCATTGACTGCCCCTGAGGAGAGATCAGGGCAAAGAATCTGCTGCATTTGTTGTTGGAACAGGATGCAAAGAGATCACAACAAAGTTGACTCCATTTGAGGAAGATCAAGTTCGCCACAGACTGATTCAAAGACCACTCGTGAGGCATCAGAAGGGTTCTGCTGAGTCTGCCTGCTAGAATGTTGGGTTTCTCTGGAATGGGCATTGCTACTAGAAAGTGGTTGGAAGAGATCACCCACTGCCAAACTCTCGTCGCTTCTCGACAAAGGGGTGAAGATCTAGTTCCCCCTTGTTTGTTGATGTACCAAACTACAGACATGTTGCCTATTTGAATTGCAATCATACCTAGAGGAAGAAAGCTCTGTAAGGCCTACAACGTTAGGAGCAGAGTGCTCATCTCTAGAACATTTGTATGCAGATTGGTCTCCTGTGTCAACCATGCACCTTGAACAACTCGTCCCAAGTAATGCCCCACCCCACACCAACTGGGATGCATCTGTGGTCAACATGGCGATAGGGGGAAAAAGAATAAATGGACATCCATCTTCGATGTCCCTCAAGTGCAGGCACCACAACAGAGAATCTTTGTACAGTCAAGATAGTTTGACGTGATGATTCAGTGGATAACTGTGTAGGGACCACTGTACTGCTAGGTCCCTTGAAGAATCCTCATGTGTAGGCAAGATGTAGGAACCAAGGTTATGGTGGCAGCCATCGAACCTAATGCTTTGAGAACTAATTCTGCAGGTGGCAAAAGAATGGTAAGGATTTGTCTGACATGTAACTTCGAGAAAAGAATTCTGTTTGAAGGTAAGAGTGCTAGGCATTTGAGTGCATATAGACGTGCCCCCTCCTCATGTGTAGGCGAGCTGTAGGTACCAAGGTTATGGTGGCAGCCATCAAACCTAGTTCTTTGACAACTAATTCTGCAGGTGGCAAAGGAATGGCTAGGATTTGTCTGACATGTAATTTTGAGGAAAGAATTCTGTTTGAAGGTAAGAGGGCTAGGCATTTGAGTGCGTCTAGATGTGCCCCCCCCCTATAAAATCTATCACTTGAACTGGTTGTAGTTGAGACTTTTTGGGATGTATTGTGATTCCCAGAGTATTTACCAGATGAAGCAGTTAATTCCTGCCTAGGAGGAGTAGATACCTGGTTGATGCAGTCAGCAGCCAGTCATCCAGGTAAGGAAACACTCTGAATCCGAGCAGTCTCAGGTGAGCCACTACTACTGCCATGCATTTGGTGAACACCCTGGGGGCTGTGGTGAGACCAAGACCAAAGGGCAAAGCCTGAATTGGTAATGACTGGTTCCCAGCTGGAAGCGGAGAAACTTTTGAGAGCACCTGTTCATTTTGATGTGAAAGCACGTCTTGAAGACTTATTGAGCATATCCAGTCATTCTTTTGAAGGAGAGGTAGACTAGACTGTACCGTCACCATCCAGAATTTTGAGTTCTTTATGGATTTGTTTAGAGAGATTAGATCCAGGATTGGTCTCAGGTCCCTTGTCTTTTTTGGCACTAAAAAAAACCTTGAGTAGATTACGGATCCTGTTTGGTCTGCTGGGACCTTCTAGATGACTCTTTTGTCTAGCAGCTTTGTGATTTCTTATGCTGCTGACTTTCTCTAATTAAGTGGAACATCGGGGAGATTTTTCCTTGGAATGGGAGCTATGAAAAAGGGAATGCAGTATCCTCTGGACATTGTCCTTTACATCCAATGGTCATTTGTAATGGCTAGCCAGGTATTTGGATGCAAGGATAATCACCCCCCGACTGCCTCCAGAGTGGGACAGTCGGGCAACTACTCAGGAGCACTGAAAGGAACTGTCTGAGAAGGAATCTTGATACCCTTGGTTCTGCGGACCTCGTCTGCCACATGGACAGTATCTACCAAAATGGTTATTTCCCCCTCTGTCTCTAGGGGAAAACTTCCCCTGTGAATCCTGGAAAGGCTCTTGTGATTTCTTGAACCACAATTTCTTACCTCCATGTTGGTTCCTGGAAAATGGTCTCTGTGGGGTAGCGAATCAGATTCCAATGGCAGACAAGGTTTTCCTGTCTTTTTCACATCAGGACAGAGTATCTTTCACGGTTGGTCCAAAGAGTGATGATCCATCAAAGGGAGCATTCAAAGGTTCTGCAAAATCACAAAGTTGCATCCAGGCATGTCTCCTTATGGCAATGCCAGAACCGGCGGCCCTTGAGAAACTCTCACCAGGGTGTGAGATTAACCTCAAGGACGCATTTCAGATGGATTGTAGGATGGCCTTTCTTGAGGAAAAGGTTTTCTGTTACTCTTGAGACAAGGACCCTGGGACAGTGTTGGAGAGTTCTTTTACTAAGTCCCTCTGCAACCTGGTAAAGTGAGCCAAGTAATTCAGTGATCGCAGTGCAAAGGTCACCAATGTGTACACCCACTTCTCAAACCTTTCCAAAGCCCTAGACCCCCTGTTAGGGGGAAGGACAGTGGCATTCTATTTGGCTAGCTCCTTCTTCATGGCTGCCACAATAACCTTGGCATCTACAGGGGTACCTTTTGTCAAGTGTTGCTTATCTGAAGGCTCACTGAGGATTTTGTCAGCATTTATTGGTATGGGCTCCATGGTGTCCAGCTCCTTCCATGCCCTGCGGGAGACAAGCTCTGTAAGGTCATCCACAGGAGGTGTCACCCATGATGTAGACGGGCCAGACCCCAATGCTTCCAGGAATACAGACTCCTCTGAGGAAGGGCTTTAGATAGACCAACCACCTCTCTGGTGTAGGATTTCAAGGATGTCTCAGAAGGAGACATCATCAGGTGGAGAACCTGGGAACCTTTCCCCTTCATCAAAGTCTGTGTCTGCTGTCAAAGATTCCTAAGGTGAATCTAGGTGCCTCCTTTTACAAAGTCTCTTTCAAGGGACCTCCTCTGTGGGATGTCCTGGGGAGGTGTCAGAAGAGAGAGGGAGCTCCACAGGGAGAGATGCTCAGAAGCTCATATGATCTGGCTGTCCCTGAGGTGGAGGATGAGCAGGCTCAGTTGCAGAAGTCAGAATAGGACTTGAACACTAATTTAGTTTTTTACAAACGATTTGTGGAAGATATTCTTCTTCTATGGATAGGTGATCTTGAATAGTTAAATGTTTTTGTATCTGATAGACAAAAGACTACAGATTTTTTTATATTTTGATGTCAATTCATTGTTCAAGAGAATTAACTTTCTTGATATTTGTATTATCTGTAAGAATGGATCTACTGACACACAATTCCATAAGAAAAATGTACAATCCACACATTACGTCTGCTATGACACTATGCATCCCAAATATATACATAATAGTGTTATTCGAAGCAATTTCCTTAGAGCTAGCAGGCTGAATACATTTAATGAGAACTTTTTACAAGAGATAGTAAGACTACAGATTTTCAGGCTATAGGGTATTATCTTGACTTAATTGAGAAGAAAAAGGATTTTGTCATATCTCAGTGTGAGAATTTAGGGGCACCTTATTTTTCTGAGAACAGAAGTAATATTAGATGTAATGAAAATAAGAATTGTTATATGGGATATTTTACAAAGTATAACAGACATACCAACTGTATAAAACAGACAGTAGAGAGAAATTGAGTGATTCTGCGATCTGATTCTGAAATTTCTAAGTTAAGCGGAGAGATCCCCATTTTGTGTTTACGAAGGAATGAAATTTAAAACAGCATCTTTGTTATAAAGATGCAACATATCGCTCTTTGAAATATTCTGCTTCTAGTAGAAAAGGAAATGTGCCTTGTCATAACTGTATCTATTGCCCTTATATTATCACTGATAATAAGTATCCACCCTATTCCTAAAAAAGTTTTTCGGTTTGATGCTTTTGCCACTTGTTCTACAGAAAATGTGATTTACATTGCAAATTGTGTAAAGTGCAAATTTATAATATAGACAACACAAATCAGAAATTTAAGGAAAGAATTGGTGCTCATTTATCAGAAACGTGTCGACATATTGAAACCAGTGCAATTAGTAACCACATTTTGCAGTTTGGTATTGATCATGACTTTAAATTTAAAGTTTTACAGAGATTATATAGAAATAAACAAGAAGGTGATATAGTGAATGAGACAGGCCTAGCAGAATATAACTGGATTAATTATTTTAGGGTTGATATGCCCCAGGATTGAATAGTAAAAATAGTATTAAACCAGTATTAAAGAAAAAAGCAGGGTAACATATAATTAAAATGGGTATATAGCACACATATAGATTTAATATATATTTCCCAGGCTCTAAGTGTTTTAAAAAAGTAGATAAAGTTTTTTTTAAAAAGTGATTGGCTGAAGACCTATGATGTGATGTTTTATAATTGTTTTTTCTGTATCTAGTTGACTGTGTTAATAGATCATGTCATGTGATTATGTAGGTCTCCGTGATAGGCTGGCAATTACTATTTAATCACTTGTTTTACTGATTGCTTTTTACTGATGATTTTAATTTCACATTAAAATTTATTGAGCGTCTACAGTCGGATGTCTTCCTTTTTTGTCATTTGAAGTCAGAAAAGGAGTAGGAACCACAAGAGGTAGAGATGAAGTAATTCTTGGTTGGGAGAACACCATCTCCACCACTTGGAATGCAGAAGAACCCAGAGATGTCCTTGGCAGTCTCTCCTGAGTCATAGCTGTTGCAGCACACAACCTCAGACCATTACGGATCCCATGTCGGAGCTGAGGGAAAGTGATGGTTCCAAACACTTTGAAGCTGAGGACATTCCCTTGGATCCAAAGCTGATGCTTTAGATCCGAGATCTGTCGTGCTCCAACAAGATCGAAGCCGATCGGATCCAGAGGACGGAAGGGCCATAGGATCAGCTGTATCAACTCTGGTAAACTCTTGAACTGAGGGTTCTGAAGCAGGAAGTCAGATTGGAGAAGGAGTTATCAAGGGTACAAAGGTAGGATGATGGCTCACAGATCCAGTGGGGGATGGAGCAAGCAAAATCTCCATCTGTATC
The DNA here is from genome assembly GCF_019279795.1 of Protopterus annectens. NCBI lineage: Eukaryota > Metazoa > Chordata > Ceratodontiformes > Protopteridae > Protopterus > Protopterus annectens. The sequence goes on from NC_056733.1 coordinate 522,968,260, forward strand.
TGAGTCCTGAGGAATCTCCTCATCATCCTGTCCACCTCTGCTTCAGAAAGACTCCAGGAAGATCTAATGGAGGATGAAGTGGAGTGAGGTCTGTGGTCTACTGAAGAAAGGGAGACCTTAAGGTTGGAGGCAAGACTTCCAAGGAGGAACTAGAAGTTCAGTGTCGAGAAGACCTAAATGACATCTGTGTCAGATCTGAAGGCTTCGAATCCAGCAATTTCAAGGTCTTGGCAGGTGGCTCGGTCATAGCCTTTTTTGTAGACCGGGCAGGAGAGCATTTTCTGTGCTCCCTGGGCTCATTTCTTTTTAGTCAGGGTTTGAGCCCCTGAGTCCTTAGAAGATCCAGTGGTAGAGGAAGAAGTAGTCTGAAGGAGAATGCCCTTCAATATTAGTTTGTTGCGACAGTCACTAATAGCTTGGCCACTGAAACCATCACAGATGTCACAATTTATGTCTAACTGACTGGGGCTTAAATAATACACATACTCCCTGTGGGTATCAGACTATGGAATCTTGTGCCCAAAGGATGTGCATTTTTTATATCCAGATGGCTTGTCAGATTTCTCAGCCATTATACTACTACAAAATAAAACTACAAGTATTATTATTATTACTATTTTTTAAACAGAAGAGGAAAAGGGGAAAAAGGAAAAAACTACTAACAATGGTAGGAAAGAATTATACCAGCCGTTATATACAAAGTTTTATAAAGGACAGAGAAACAGTACAGTTGTGTACATTTACCATAAATGTAGATGTTCGAGTGTATTCACTGCTGCAGTCATTACATTTGGGTAATCTGCTGGCAGGTTGCCCTCAGTCGGCCTGATTAACAAAGTCTTGGGTTCTGCGTCGGTTGCTGTCCCTTCTTCCATGACGTCAGGTCGTCAAGGGTATAAAACATGCAGCCGACGCCATTACATCAGTTTTTCTTGCCCCAGATGTCAGGTGCCCCCCAAATGGGGAGCAAAAAAAATATGTATGTGTATATATATATATATATATATATATATAAAATACATAATTTAAAACACACAAAATATACCTCCAAACAAAAGCAAATACACCCAAAAAGGCTTTCAAGCATAGTAAAAGAAAGTAGAGGTATAGTAAGAGAAAAAACAGGGGGCTGGAGGGTGGGTAACCTGGACTGCAACAGTGAATACACTCGAACATCTACATTTATGGTAAGTGTACACATCTGTACTATGTTCTTCGTGTTTCACTGTTGCGGTCATTACATTTGGGTAGATTCCCAAAGCTATAGTTGGGAGGATGGATTTATACAGCATTAGGACCAGCTATAAGGCCCTGCAGGACAGCAGTGGCAAAGCCAGCACTGGATTTAGAGAAAAAAGGTAAATGGTAATGTTTGGTGAACGTATGAACTGAGCTCCAGGTAGCAGCTTCTAGAATGTCTCTGGTAGGAACACCTCTGAGAAAGGTTGCAGAAGTAGATGCAGCCCTGGTGGAATGAGATCTGATCCCTTGGGGAATAGTTTTACCACGGTGCATTTAGCAGAAACAAATACGATGGCTTATCCATTTGGAAATAGTCTGCTTTGAAATAGCCTTTCCCTAAGCCCCTGCAGCAAATGCCACCAGTAGTTGTTCAGATTTTCTTAGAGATTTTGTCCTGTTTAAGTAAAATCTAAGTTGTCTGTGTACATCCAATGAATGCAGAATCCGCTCACTCCCTGTTCTGTGGATTGGGGAAGAAAGTTGGCAAATGAATGGTCTGATTAAGAGCCACACTGGATACCACCTTAGGCATGAAAGATGCATTGGTCCTGAGAGACACCCTGTCCGCATGAAAAATAATGAAGGGCTCCACTGCCATAAGAGCCTGTAATTCAGAAATCCTTCTAGCTGAAGTGACTGCTAAAAGGAAAGCTGTTTTCCAGGAGAGAAATTTTAGGTCTGCAGTAGCAGCTGGCTCAAAATGAGGGAGAGTGAGTTGAGGTCCCATGCAGGGGTTGGAGCTCTCCTGGGAAGTCTTAAGTTTTTGGCCCCTCAGAGGTACTGCTTTAGCAGAGGATGAGAGAAGAGGGGAGAATCTGTGTTGTAATGAGCTGAAATGGCAGAGGCATGGATTTTGTATGGAAGAAAAAGATAGGACCTTGTGAAGCATCTCAGTTAAGTATTGTAAAATCTGAGGAATATTGGGCATTGCTGTGCTTATTCCTTGTGATTGGTTCCAGGCACAGAATATTTCCATTTGTCAGCATAAGATTTTCTAGTACTAGGCCTTCTCGCCTCCAAAATGACATCCACCACAGGTTTGCTGAGGGATGCCAAGGGTGAATTTAGATGATTAGCCACGCTGCAAGATTCAAAGTTTGGAGCTGAGTGTGCAGAATTTGGTTGTCCTGCTGAGACAGTAGGTAAGGTGTCTGAGGCAGTTGCCATGGTGGAAGGTGTGACACATTGCGCAGGAGTGGGTACTAGTGCTGGCGAGGCCAGTCTGGAGCAATCAGAATCATTTTTGGTTTGTCCTGTCTGACTTTTAGTAGAACTTTGGACAGCAGAGGCAGAGGCAGAGGGGGGGAAAGCATAGACTGATAGGTTTTTCCAGCTAAATGATGGAGCATCCACTTTCCAAGCTTTTTTGTGATGAGTTCTTGTGCAGAATTTGTCCAACTGATAGTTCTGGGGTGAGGCAGAAAGATCTATGTCTGGACTCCCCCATTTGTGTGTCAACATGTTGAAAATTTGTGGTTCCAGTTTCCATTCTTCTGGGTCCATAAAATTTCTGCTTAGTTCGTCTGCCAGAGTATTCAGCTTTCCTGGCATGAATTGAGCTTGTAGTTGTATTTGGTAGGTCAAGGCCGTGTTTCACAATGCCATGGCTAGTCTACAAAGGGGGTAGGAATGTGTACCCCCCTACTTGTTTATGTACCACATAACTGTGGTGTTGTCTGTCTTTATCATTAATTGTCCTGGATGGAGGTAGTCCTTGAAGGCTGTCCGTGCATTCTGTACAGCTAGCATCTTTTTCTGATTGATATGAAGGTGCATTTGACTTGGGCTCCATTTGCCCTGAGTGCACTTCCCTGCCAGATGAGCCCCCCAAGTATAGTCTGATGCATCTGTAGTTAGGGTTTGGGTGGCAGGGGGTGGAGTGAATGGCAGTCCCTTGTTTTGGTGGCAGGCCTCTGCCCACCATAGGAACTCTAGTTGCAGGCAAAGTATGATAGGAATCATCGTTTCCAGGCTGTGACAATGTTGACTCCATAAACTTTTTAAGTACCACTGAAGTTTCCTTATATGCAATCTTGCATATGGAATTAGAAAATTGCAGGAGGCCATGAACCCCAAGGCTTGCAGAATTTGTCTTGCAGATAGCAGGGTTTTTGTGGCCACCTGTTTGAAGTAAGTCACCAACTGAATTTGCTTTTCTGGCATAAGGTAAGTCATCTGGGCAGTTGTATTCAAGTTTGCACCCAGGAATGTAATTTTTTGAGAGGGTACCAGTTGTGATTTCTTTTCGTTTATGGTGTACCCTAGACAAGTTAGAACCCTTTTTACAAACGCCAGATGCTTTATAAGAATGTCCTTGTTTTCTGCCTGAATTAGGCAATCGTCCAGGTATGGATATATTTGAATATTTTTTTGCCTGCAAAATGCAATTACTGGAGCCAGGCACTTTGTGAAGACCCTGGGCACAGTAGATAAGCCAAAGGGCAGTGCAGAGAACTGGTAATGCAAGTGGGCTGCTTTGAAGCGGAGGTATCTTCTGCAAGATTCCCTGATTGGAACATGCAGGTAAGCCTCTTTTAAGTCTAGAGTTACCAACCAGGCATCTTTGCCTAGCATAGTAAGTAACTGTTGAAGAGTCAGCATCTTGAATTTTGGAATGTCCAGAAATGTGTTTAGAGTAGATAAGTCCAGAATTGGACGCCATGATTTGTCTTTTCTGAGTACCAGGAAAAGTCTTGAATAGAAACCTTGTCCCTTCTGGTACTGGTTGAATAGCCCCCATGTTCATGAGGGACAGAACTTGTTTCTGGGCCTTTGCCCACTGATTTGGAGGCAGGTCTGGCCATCCATTTGGGATTGGCAACGTGTGGAAATGAAATCTGTATCCCTGGGATACTATATTTAAAACCAATTTGTCCTGTGTTATAAGTTGCCAGTTTCGTGCATGAAGTGCAAGTTTTCCCCCCAAAGGGGCGGCTGAAAGGTAAGTGCTTGGTGAGTGTAGAGAGAGAGAAGTCATTGAGACTGTTTACCATAGGGAGGTGCCTTGTTGTTTCCAGATTTGGAGATGGAGGTACCCCTTTGCTTTGTTCTAAAAGTCCCTTGTGACTGAAACCTGGAGCCTTTGGAATGTCTGGGTTTGACTTGAGTGGCTCTTGAAGGGACTGGAAAGGACCAGTTCTTAGTAGGCAGTGCCTACTAAATCTTGGAGGTTGCACTTGTAAGAAATCTTTCACAGTTTGCATAGATTTAGCTTTATCTTCCATCTTTTTAAAAATTTCTTCAGCCTTATTACCAAAGAGACGGTCTTGTTGTAAAGGAGCATCCAACAATTTTGCTTTAACAAGATCAGGCAGAGTTTGCTCTATGAGCCAAGCATGCCTTCTTAGCACAGACCCAGTTACAGCAGCCCTGCAAGAGGCCTCCAAAGAATAAAAACCACATTGCAAAGTATGTTTTCCAACTTGTTCAGGTGAATGTAATAAATCCTGTAAATCTTTATTTTCCACACAGTCAGAAATTAACATCATTTTCTGTTAAAGTAGTCCCAAGATATGCTGTTGATATTTAAGCATATGAAATTGACAGTTTAAAGCCCTGATTGCCAAGGTTACAGAAGTGTAAACCTTCTTACCCCATCTATCTAGCGCTCTGGAATCTCTATCAGAATGGGGTAGAATTTTTAGCAGTAGAGGCCTTAATGCCCTTGGGACCCTGAGAAATAGTTCCAGGATCAGCAATAGGATTTTTGAAAAGGAATTTGTGGGAGTCAGGAACCCTGTAATATCAGTCTGGCTTACAACAAGCCGGAGGGAGAGAATCAGGAGCCATATTAGATTCTGAAAAAACATCATCAACAATGTCTAGAACAGGAGGTATAGCCAAAGGCCTATGCTGAGGAAGAAGAAGAAAATCCCTAGGTCTCTTTTTAGATTCAGAGAAATCCTGACTTTCCCAGTGGAAAGGTTCCCTTAAGGTATGTAAAGTTTCCCCAAAAGAAAAATCCTCAGGGGGAGAAGCAGAAGGAATGGAATATTTTGCATTGGAGTCCTCATAAGTAGGTATAGACAAATCCTGTTCATTGGAAGAGCCAGAAGAAATATAATCCTGTTCAGAAGATTCACAATCAATGTCTTGCCTAGGCCTCTTAGAAGGAGGGGGTTGGCTACCCCTGATCAGAGTAATTAAATCTTCAGCCATCTTGATCATTTGTTTTTTAGGCATAGGGGCCTGCACATGTTGCCCAGGCATCGGTTTTTTAGACACAGATTTAGATTTTGGCCTTAGTTTTGAAGATGGCGTCGGTCTAATACACAAATCTGTAGGCCTGAAAACACCCTCAGAAGCCGGTGCCTGCACAGCGGCTCCGGACCCATCTAAGGTAGAGACATCCTCGGGTTCCATAATTGAAGCATCTCGCGGCATACTCCAAATGGGTCTCAGTAGAGGCCTGCGAATCAGACGTAGCGGGTATCAGGGGCTGCAAAAGCGCCTCACTGAGTACAGGTAAACTGGCGACTGACTTAAGAGAAGCGTCGTCGTCAGTTTTGGACCTCGACGGAAAGTCTCTGTCTTTTCCTTTGCGATTTTTAGGTATTCCGGTAGTCGGATTGCTAACCAATGACATTTCTGGATAATTAAATCATGAGCCAAAATATTCAGAAGCAAAAATATACCAACGTTTAATAGTGCGTTGATTAAATTTAGCACAAAACCAACAGCAAGGAATGTTGTGGTCAGGGCCTAGGCAAGGAATACAGTACAAATGAAAATCCTTATCAGGTATTTGCTTCCCACAAGTAATGCAATTATTAACTTTTACTGACATCGGTAAGGAGCAAGAAAAAGTTTCCCCAATTGGGTACTTAACTTTTAGTTGAAGACTTCAGTTCTGAAACTCGAAAACGAAAATTTCAGGAGTCGGCCGACCAGCACTTGCGAACTGCTTCTGCTTCGGGCATCGCGCGGCAAGAAAGACTGATGTAATAGCGTCGGCTGCATGTTTTATACCCCTGACGACCTGACATCATGGAAGAAGGGACAGCAACTGATGCAAGACCCAAGACTTTGTTAATCAGGCCGACTGAGGGTAACCTGCCAGCAGATTACCCAAATGTAATGACTACAACAGTGAAACACGAAGAACATCTGAAAATAAAAAGAAAAGTTGTTTAGAGGGTAAGGAAGGGTGACAGAAAAATAGCAAGAAAATACAGTTGTGTACACTTACCATAAATGTAGATGCTCTAGTGTATTCACTGTTGCAGTCATCACATTTGGGTTATCTGCTTGCAATAGCCCTCAGTCAGCCTGATTAACAAAGTCTTGGGTCCTGCGTCAGTTGCTGTCCCTTCTTCCATGACGTCAGGTCATCAGGGGTATAAAACATGCAGCCAACACTATTACATCAGTTTTTCTTGCCCCAGATGTCAGGTGCCCCCCAATGGGAAGCAATTAAATCTATAAATATACAAGGTTATACTTCCAACAAAAAAGCAAATACACCAAAAAGCTTTTGAGCATAGTAAAGTAGAGTAGAGATATAGCCGAAAGACGAAAGGGGGCTGGAGAGAGGGAGGGTAACCAGGACTGCAAGAGTGAATACACTCGAACAACTATATTTATGGTAAGTGTACACGACTGTACTATGTTCTTCATGTTTCACTGTTGCAGTCATCACATTTGGGTAGATTCCCAAAGCTAAGGATGGGAGGAGGAATTTAAATAGCATTAGGACCAGCTATAAGGCCCTGCAAGACTGCAGTGGCAAAGCCAGCTCTGGATTTAGAGAAAATTGGCAGATGGTAATGCTTGGTGAAAGTATGTACTGAGCTCCAGGTAGCAGCTTCTAGAATGCCCCTGGTAGGGACGCCTCTGAGAAAGGCTGTAGAGGTAGATGCAGCCCTGGCTGAGTGGGGTCTGATCCCCTGTGGGATAGATTTTCCATGGTGCTTGTAGCAGAAATGAATGCAATGGCCTATCTATTTGGAAATGGTTTGCTTTGAAATAACCTTCCCCTCTGCCCATGCAGCAAATGCCACCAGCAGTTGGTCAGATTTCCTTTGAGGTTTAGTCCTGTCCAAGTAGAATCTAAGTTGTCTGTACGTGTCTAAGGAGTGCAGTATCCATTCCCCTTTGTTCTGTGGGATAGGAAAGAAGGTTGGCAAATGAATGGACTGATTAAGGGCCACACTGGATACCACCTTGGGCATGAAGGAGGGATTGGTCCTAAGGGACACCCTGTCCACACGAAAGATGATGAAAGGCTCCACTGCCATGAGGGCCTGTAATTCAGATACCCTTCTTGCTGAAGTGATTGCTAAAAGGAAATCTGTTTTCCAAGAGAGGAATTTTAAATCCGCAGGGGCAGCTGGCTCGAAAGGAGGAAGGGTGAGCTTTTCCAATACAAAGTTAAGGTCCCAGGCTGGAGTTGGGGCTCTCCTGGGTGGTCGTAGATTTTTGTCCCCTCTGAGGAACTGCTTAAGTAGTGGATGAGAGAAGAGGCGAGGTTCTGTGTTATAATGAGCTGAAATGGCTGAGGCATGAATTTTGATGGAGGAGAAAGACAGGCCCTTGAGAAGCATCTCAGTTAAGTATTGAAGAATCTGAGGTAAATTGGGTGCTGCTGTGGCCATCCCTTGAGTTTGGTTACAGGCACAGAATCTTTTCCATTTTTCAGCATAAGATTTTCTAGTACTATGCCTCCTTGCCTCTAAAATGATATCCATCACTGGTTTACTGAGGGATGGTAAAGGAGAGATTAGGTAATCGGCCAAGCTGCTAGGTTCAGTGTATGAAGCTGAGGGTGCAGAATCTAGTTTTCCTGCTGAGACAATAGGGTACGAGTCTGAGGCAGGTGCCATGGGGCCAGCAGTGACAAACTGTACAAGAGGGGTTACCACTGTTGGCGTGGCCAGTCTGGTGTAATCAAAATCGTCCTTGGTTTGTCTTGTTTGATCTTTAGTAGTACTTTGGAGAGCAGAGGCAGAGGAGGAAAGGCATAAACTGATAGGTTTTTCCAGCTGAAGGACAGAGCATCCACTTTCCAAGCTTGTTTGTGGGGAGTCCTTGTGCAAATGTTGTCCAATTGATAGATGTGGAGGGAGGCAAACAAGTCTATATCTGTGCTCCCCCATTTGCTTGTCAACATGTTGAAAATCCTTGGTTCCAGCTTCCACTTGTGTGGGTCCATGAGGTTTCTGCATAGTTCGTCTGCAAGTGTACTTAGTTTTCCTGGCAGGAATTGAGCTTGTAAATGCACTTGGTAGCTCAGGGCTGTGTTCCACAATGCCATGGCTAGTCTGCATAGGGGGTAAGAATGTGTACCCCCTGCTTGTTTATGTACCACATAACAGTGGTGTTGCCCGTCTTTACCATTAATTGTCCTGGAAGAATGTGGTCCTTGAAGGCTATCAGAGCATGCTGTACAGCTAACATTTCTTTTTAATTGATATGCAAGTGCATTTGACTTGGGTTCCATTTGCCCTGAATGCACTTCCCCCATGCATAATCTGATGCGTCTGTTGTTAGGGTTTGGGTGGCAGGGGGTGGTGTGAATGGTAGTCCCTTTTTTTGGTGGCAGGCCTCTGCCCACCAAAGAAACTCTAAGCGTAGGCAAGGTATGATAGGAATCATTGCTTCTAGATCCTGAGAATGTTGACACCATAGGCTTTTTAGATACCATTGCAGTTTCCTCATATGCATTCTTGCATATGGAATCAGAAGAATGCAGGAGGCCATGAACCCCAAGGCTTGTAGTATTTGCCTTGCAGATAGTAGGGTTTTTGTGGCCAATTGTTTGAAGTAGGTTGTCAAATGAATTTGTTTCTCTGGTGTGAGGAAAGCCATCTGGGAAGTTGTATTCAAGCTTGCTCCCAGGAATATGATTTGTTGGCAGGGTACCAGGTGTGATTTCTTTTCATTTATGGTGTACCCGAGACAAGTTAGCACCCTTTGTACAAAGGCCAGATGATTCAAAAGTATGTCCTGGCTTTCTGCCTGAATTAAACAATCGTCCAAGTATGGGTATATTTGAATATTTCTTTGCCTGCAAAATGCGATGACTGGGGCTAGGCACTTTGTGAATACCCTGGGTGCAGTAGATAAGCCAAAGGGCAGTGCAGAGAACTGGTAGTGATTGTAGCCTGCTTTGAAGTGTACGTATCTTCTGCAAGATTCCCTGATTGGAATGTGCAGGTATGCTTCCTTTAAATCAAGTGTTACCATCCAGGCATCTTTTCCTAGCATAGGAAGCAACTGCATCTTGAATTTTGGAATCACCAAAAAGGTGTTTAGAGTAGACAGGTCCAGAATAGGACGCCATGAATTGTCTTTTCTGGGTACCAGGAAAAGTCTGGAGTAGAAACCTTGTCCTTTTTCCTCTTCTGGTACAGTTTGAATAGTCTTTATATTTAAGAGAGAGAATATTTGCTTTCGAGTCTCTGCCCACTGATTTGGGGGTAGATCTGGCCAACCTTTTGGCATTGGTAATGTGTGGAAGTTAAATCTGTATCCTTGGGGCACTATATTTAAAACCCATTTGTCCTGGGTAATGAGTTCCCAGTTTTTGGCCTGCAGAGCAATCTTTCCCCCTAAAGGAGCATTCAGTTGAGAAGTGCTTGGAAGTTTTAAAATCAAGTAATTGAGACAGTTTTCCATGGGAGGAGTCTTACTACTCCCAGATTTGGAAGCGGAAGCCCCCCACTGCTTAATCTTGTGCGTACCCTGGGACTGAAACCTGAGATTTCTGTTGTGTCTGGCTGTGGATTGAGAAGGCCTGGAAGGAGCTGGAAAGGACCAATTAGAGGGTCAATGCCTACTAAATCCTGGAGGCTGAACTTGTAAGAAATCTTTAACAGTTTGCATAGATTTCGCTTTATCTTCCATCTTTTTAAGAACTTCCTCAGCTTTGTTGCCAAACAGGTGGTCCTGATTTAAGGGTGTATCCAACAGTTTAGCTTTAACATGATCAGACAAAGATTACTCCTTAAGCCAAGCATGCCTTTTGAGTACAGACCCAGTGACAGCAGCCCTGCGAGAGGCTTCTAAAGAATCAAACCCACATTGCAAAATATGTTTTCCAACCTGTTCAGCAGAATGCATTAAATCCTGTAATTCCTTACTTTCAGCACAGTCAGGAATCAACATAATTTTCTATTTAAACAATCCAATAATATGTTGTTGATACTTTAACATATGAAACTGACAGTTTAAGCCCTTAATGACCAAGGTTGCAGAAGTGTAAACCTTCTTACCCCATCTATCCTGCGCCCCGGAGTCTCTACCAGAAGGGGTAGGGGTTTTGGCAGTAGAGGCTTTAATGCCCATGGGTCCCTGTGAAATGGTCTCTGGATCTGCAATAGGATTTTTAAAAAGGAACTTGTGAGAATCAGGAACCCTGTAATATCTGTCAGGTTTTCTGGGAGCAGGAGGCAAAGAATCAGGGGCCAAACTAGATTCCAAAAAGGCATCATCAACAATGTCTAGTACAGGAGGTATAGCTAAAGGCCTACGCTGAGGCAAGAGTAAGAAATCCCTAAGCCTCTTTTTCAAATCAGAAAAATCCTGGCTTTCCCAGTGGAAATGCTCCCTTAGAGTGTGCAAGGTTTTACCAAAGGAAAAATCCTCTGAAGGGGAAGCAGAGGGAATAGAGTCCTCTGCATCAGAATCCTCATAAGGAGATAAGGGTAAATCCAGATCATCAGAAGAATCAGAAAAATCAGAATCCTGGTCAGAAGATTCATAAACAATTTCAGTCCTAGGCCTCTTAGAAGAGGGTGGTTGGCTTCCCCTAACTAAAGTTATAAGATCTTCAGCCATTCTTATCATTTGTTTTTTAGGCATAGAGGCCTGAGCATGTGGCCTGGGCGTTGGTTTTCTAGGCATGGTTCGAGGTTTAGGCCTTAAAGAAGAAGGAGGCGTCAGTTTAATATGCAAGTCCGTAGGCCTGAATACATCCTCAGAAGCCGGTGCCTGCACAGCGGCTCTGGACCCATCCAAGGTAGAGACATCCGCAGGTTCCACAGTCGAAGTATCTCGTGGCATACCGGACTCCGAATGGGTCTTATTAGAGGCCTGCAAATCAGAAGTAGCGGGTATCAGGGGCTGCCAAAGCGCATCACTGAGTAACAGTGAACTGACGACTGGCTTAGAAGAAGCGTCATCTGCAGCTTTGTATCTAGGCGGCCTGTCTCTGTCTTTATCTTTGTGTTTTTTCGGAATTCCAGCAATCGGATGACTTACCAACATCTCTGGATAACCAAACTGAGAACCAAAATATTTAGAGGCGAAAATATACCGACGACAGATTGTGCGTTGATTAAATAAAGCACAAAACCGGCAGCATGTTACATTGTGGTCAGGGCCTAGGCAAGGAATACAGTACGAATTAAAATCTTTGTGAGGTATTTGCTTTCCATAAGAAATGCAATTTTTAACTTTTACTGACATCGATAAGGAGCAAGAAAAAGTTTCCCCAATGGGGTACTTAGCTTTAGTTGAAGACTTCGGTTCTGAAACTCGAAAATGAAAATTTCAGGAGTCGGACGACCGGCAGTTGCCAACTGCTTCTGCTTCAGGTACCGCACGGCAAGAAAGACTGATGTAATGGCATTGGCTTCATGTTTTATACCCCTGACAACCTGACGTCATGGAAGAAGGGACAGCAACCGACGCAGGACCCAAGACTTTGTTAATCAGGCCGACTGAGGGCTACTGCAAGCAGATAACCCAAATGTGATGACTGCAACAGTGAAACACGAAGAACATCAAAAAATTTTTAAGTTTAAACTGTAAATTCACCCACGACCCACAAGGAGCTATGAGAGAAGAACATTCTGACTTGTTTGAAGTGCAGCAAATGAGATGTGAGGTAATCTGGAGGACAGGGCATTATAGGTAAGGGAGAAGCTCGAGATTTGGATCCTAAGCTATAAAAGAAGCTGAGTCGAATCCAAGGTTCAGATACAAACCCACAGATTGAGGAACAAATGAAAATGACATCAGATCATTTAATTATTAAATGACAACAGACAATATGAAAGCAGTACATCAGCAACATACCATATCAAGCAATACAAGGAAAGTAAACATGATCTAGAGTATTGACAAACAAAATGAAAGAAATAAACCCACAAATGGAAAAGTACTGGTGATTAAAATCACACCAAGGGTAACTTTTCTCAAGATTGAATTTTTCTTCGTTTTTGTATTATCTAGGCAGACTACAATTATTGCTGTAACTCATAATGGCAAAATGTTGCACTGGATGCATACAAGGTATAAAACCCTGACTGCGTTCCAAGTGACCTTGGTTCACTCAGTGGCTTAGAAGTCCGGCGAGTATAACAAAGCCTTTAATTTGCTTTAAGGTACTCCGTATACTCACACAGCATAGGGCATACAGGTGACATCTGGACATATCATCCTCGGAACTGAGAGCCCCAGTAGGAACACCAGTTCAAAGCGAAAGGAGGCAATCAGTACATCCAGAAGAGAAAAGGACCAGGGGGAAGGAGGGATGGAGTGAATACTGTAACAGTAAAGAGAAGGCCATTTACCATTAAGGTAAGATCTTACACAACTGTACTATGTCCTTCCATTTCACTGTTGCAGTATTTATTACAAAAGGAAAAAAAAATAATAAAAAAATAATAAAACAGAGAAACTAGTGGTCTTAAAACTTTGTTGATGAGCTCAGTCACAATAATTCCCAAAAATCATGAAACAAAGGTAATGTTCCAAAGCAATACGCCTTTATTCATTACAGACAAGGGATCCTCAGTAACAAAAATCAGAAATGTTTTACAATGTTAAACATATCAGCTTTTATACACTTAGCAGTAGGTGTGGAAAATATACGTATTGTTTAATTTTAAACCAGCCTACTGAAGGCAAACAATATAAACAGAGCCCTAAAAAGTGCATTTTAGAACAGCAAGTACCCACCCCCACACACTACTCCTGATTAGGTCAAACTAAATCCTAGTTAAGGAAAGCACTACCTATCTATTTGCAACCCATATTCCCAAATCAGGTATTAAGAAAAAGCGTAACATATAAAAAGACTGACTTAAATAAAATCGCTTTTGGCTAACTAATGCAATAAAACCTTCATCAGGTGTGTGACAAAAACTAAAATCATACACATAGGTAGATAAGTAAAAAGAGTTAACTAGATTAACACAAGAAAAAAACACATAGCTAGCTAACCATAAACATTATCTAACTATAACACTATCAACATAAATATATATCTATCTAATCATATGTAATATGTATTAGTGTGCATAAAAAACTAAGTTATTTATAGCTCAGAAACAATTACTATTTAGAAAACAATTAAAAACATTATTTCAGAAAAAAAATTACTTTATTTACAGCTGAGAAAAAAATGCCAGTGTTTTGCAGTAAAAAAAAATTGTCATGGCAGTTTCCATGTTTACAGCCCCAAAAACATATGCGGGATTCAATAAACTCCGTGCAAGTTCCAAGCAGAGCCTACACAGCATGTTTTCATGTATGGGATACTGCTCATCATTCCATGAATATTAATGATGCGCGGTGTGCGTAAGCAAGGTTTCTCGGCTCACACCATTGTTACTGGTCAAGAAGCCTGGCGACTGAAGATTCTGGATCATACCACTCAGCCTTACAGTGCAAGAAATCCGGACAAAGACTAAACTAATGGGGAGACAAAGGGCCAAAAATAGGAACAGATTTACTATATTGGCCTGATAACTGTAGAAAGTAGGTAGAATAACAGGATTTGTGTTAGCATGCATGCTAAGGCTATTCAGTACGAAACTGAAATGTATGTCACTATGTACTGACTTGATTTCCCAGTAAACCACACATTTTACAAGCAACAGCCCAAAAATATGATGCAAACATCTGGACATTCTGCAAAAATCGGGACAATCTCCCATTTGTTATATTTTATTTATTTATTTACTTTGGCCAGTGTCTGTGTGATGCACTGCTTGGCATAAACATGTTTAGCTGTGTGTATCTGGTTTGCGTGACGAGCAGCAGTGCACAAGCTGGAGGAATGGATTTCCAGGTTGTAGACATGACCCAGACAGCCACAAATATAAACCAGATGCATTCAGTTAATAATATTGTGCATCGCGCAAACACAGTAAGTGGTGTTGTGCTACGATTAACAGCGAGAACCTTATAACTACTAAGATAGGTGATGTCATGTCACTAATCCTGTGGCAGCAGGTGTTAAGTGTAGGTGTGGAGTGAAGACGGTCTAGGGTTCTAGCACAGGGTGTGCAAATTTTGTTTTACTGTTTTGAGATCGCAGATTATAGCAATGAAGTGCAACATACACAACTTAAACCACAAAAAACAACTGAAAACCAAACTTAAACTTAAAACAAAAAAAACAACTGCCAAGGAGACAAATAACTATTGAGGGCTTTTGATCATTTTATTTATACTTGAACTTCTTCAGAAATCATTAAAAGTTGTCTGCAGTGAAATTTAAAATACCCGGTCAAAGACACGTGATAAAATTTGACTAATAAAACTCCAGCACACTTTAAAACTCACTTGAAGGAATTTAAAGGGCAAATATCTAACTAATAATACTAGTATATAGTGAAAAATCATAATAATGGTAAGAATACCTTCATTCTCATAAATATAAAATAATTAAAATGTTTAAAATCATAATTCAAACCAGTTTAAACTTACTAATCAACTTATTTATAAATAATAAATAAGTTATATCAGATGTGCATAATCACAGTCTTTGTGCAAGTAAAAAGCACTTAATATTAATATGATCATTAAGTCCCGGTCTCTTGTCTGCTGCCAATCGAATCTGCCGTTCAGCCTCCTTGCACTCTAATAAAACATTGGTATTACATTTAAAAACACTGAAATCTATTTGATCAATTACAAAAAAGTAAATTTCTTGAAACTGGCAAACGCTATCACATGCTTGGCTAAAGCATTGTTGGTATCCTTTTTGCAGACAGCTAAATAATGTTCATAAATGCACTTTGATAACTTCCTTACAGTCTTACCAATGTAAAAACACATGCAGGTTTCACAGTTGGCTAAACATACAACACCACAGGTGTTACAGTCATACCTGTTGGTGGCAATAATTGTTCTGTTTTGTCCATGTACAAAAATAACTGAACTATTATTTATATACCTGCACTGTTTACATTTACCGCATTTATAGGTACCATGTGCAGTAATATCAAGCCATGGTCTGTTAACCTTTTCAAAGTAAGTAGAATAATAGGATTTGTGCTAGCATGCATGTTAAGGATATGAAGTATGAAGCTGAAATGTATGTCATTATGTACTGACTTCAATCTTCAGTGATTTCCCAGTAAACCACACATTTTGCAAGGAACAGCCCAAAAATATGATGTGAACATCTGAGCATTCTGCAAAAATCTGGACAATCTCCTATTTGTTATATTTAATTTTTTTTTTTTTGGCCAGTGCTTGAGTGATGCGCCATTTAGCAAAAACATGTTTAGCTGTGCTTACCTGGTTTGCACGAAGCGCAGCAGCACACAAGCTGTAGGAATGGACCACCCAGATTGTAGACAGGACCCAGACAGTCACAAATCTAAACTGGATGCATTCAATTAATAATATTGTGCATCGCGCAAACACAGTGAGTTGCCTTGCGCTATGATTATCAGTGAGAAACTAACAATAACTACTAAGACAGGGATATCATGTCACTAATCCTGTAGCAGCAGGTGTTAAGTGTAGGTGTGGGGTTCTAGTACAGGGTGTGCAAATTTTGTTTTACTGTTGTAAGATTGCAGATTATAACAATGAAGTGCAACATACACAACTGGTTCCTCAACCTTATTGTGGTAACAGCTGTAAGTGTAGGAGAATCGTAGGCATGGTACATTTCACTAGCACATTTACACAAGTGTCTGTGTACCGAATAATCTTGAAGTTGCAGTACTTGCCACTGTTGTTCATCTCTTAACATCATGCAGACATGGTGCCCAGCAATGTGCACCCTCGCCTACCATGTTTGTGCGATGTTAAGCAATGTGCAACATTTTCAAATCCCCCGCACTGGTGAGCAATGCAGACATCACTTTGATGACCTCAGGAGGAAAGACAGGAAGACAGGAAAGTGATGAAATGGGAAGCAGGGGGAAGAACAATGTGAAAGGAAGGCAGGAATGTGCAGGAAGGATGTAGGAAAGAATTTAGCTGAATTTGGACCAAATCCTCTAGAGAGAGCGGTGACCACAACACAATCTGCTGTATAGGGAATTGGACCGAATCAAGTGTGTCATGAAGACGAACGTGTACGAAATGGAGAGTTATGTATGGGACTTTTTTTTTCGAGAGAAAAGAATGTTGGGGAAGGGATGTAGGAATGTCTGGATCAGGTAAGTTGGGTAGGTGAGGAAGCACTTGCAGACAGACAAGACAAACAAGACAAGAGAAAGGGACGGTGAAGGACACAAGAGGTGGGAGAACACCATGGTTGGGGTGAGGGTGGGGACATCACTAACCCATGGACGTCACAATGGGTGACAGTGATGACAGTCCAGTGGATGATGACTCAATTCTCACTGGCACCTCAGTGCGCTGATGGCTGCAGTATTTGATGTCTGTATCTCCTTGTCTTATTTAATACAATGATGGAGAAAGTGCAGTTTTGTGCCTACCATAAATGTAGATGTTCGAGTGTATATACTGCTGCAGTCATCATACTTAGGTTATCCTGCCATCAGGCGGTCCCGCAGTCGGCCGAATCCCAAAGTCTTGGTCCGGCGTCGGTTGTCGTCGCTTCCTCCCTGACGTCAGTGTGACAGGGGTATAAAAGAGGCAGCTGACGCCATTTTCTTCAGTTTTTCTTGCCCCAGATGTCAGGTGCCCCCAACTAGGAAGGCAATATAAATAACTATGCAAAATACCTTAGAAGATAGACAAAAGTACTAGTTGTTAGCAAAGACACCATAGAGGCATGCATCCATTAGGTTGATGTACATGGAGTTATAACTAACACGCTAGATGTAGAGGGGATGGTGGGAGGGTAACCTGGACTGCAGCAGTATATACACTCGAACATCTACATTTATGGTAGGTACAAAACTGTACTATGTTCATCATGTAATACTGCTGCAGTCATCACACTTGGGTTGAATCCCAAAGCTATGGATGGGTGGCTGGTACTAAACTGGGTTAGGTGAAGCTAGGATGCCCTGCAGAACTGCAGTGGCAAAACCAGCTCTGGTTTTTGAGTATAATGGAAGGTCGTAGTGCTTGGTAACTTCCTTACACACAGGACAGAACTCCAAGTAGCTGCCTCCAGAATGTCCTTGGTTGGAACCCCCCTGATAAAGGCTGCTGAGGTTGCTGTAGCCCTGGTAGAATGGGACCCAATATTAACAGGCACTGCTTTCCCATGGTGCGAGTAGCAAAAACGGATACAATGTGCTATCCATTTGGAGATGGTCTGTTTTGAAATAGCCTTTCCTTGTGAACCTGCAGCATAGGATACAAAGAGTTGGTCAGTTTTTCTGAAGGTCTTTGTCTTATCCAAACAGTAACATAGCTGTCTGTGAATGTCCAAAGAGTGAAGGAGTCTTTCTCCTTTATTCTGGGGGTTTGGATAAAAGGTGGGTAAATGATTCAAAGCCACACTGGATACTACCTTTGGCATAAAGGTAGGGTTAGTTCATAAAGAGACTCTGTCCTGATGGAAAATGATGAAAGGTTCCACTGCCATAAGTGCCTGTAGTTCTGAGACCCTGCGTGCTGAGGTGATAGCCAGCAACAGAGCTGTTTTCCATGACAAGTATTGTAGTTCTGCTGAGAAGGCTGGTTCAAAAGGAGGCAGTGTTAATTTTTCTAAAACGAAGTTGAGGTCCCAAGCTGGCGTTGGGGGTTTCCAGGGGGGGGGGGTCTTATATTCTTAGCCCCTCTAAGAAACTGCCTTAGTAAAGGGTGTGAGAATATGGGAGGATCCGTATTATATTGAGCTGAAATGTCTGAAGCAAGGATTTTAATGGATGAGAAAGAAAGGCCTTTGTGTAGCATCTCAGTTAAGTATTGCAGTATTTGAGGAATGTTTGGTATCCAAGGATTTTGGCCTTTAGCCTGGTTCCATGCACAAAATCTTTTCCATTTGTCTGAGTAAGTTTTTCTGGTGCTGGGCCTCCTGGCCTCCAAAATGACATTCAGGACGTCCTTTGAGAGAAGTGTTGATTGATAATTCAAGGTATTGTCCATGCAGCTAAATTTAAAGTCCTGAGCTGACTGTGAAGGGTCTGAGAGTTTTGCTGAGTCAACAGAAGTGGGAATTGAGGTAAGATCCATGGAGGGCTGTGAGTCAAGGTCCTTAGTAATGGATACCAGTGCTGATGTGGCCAGTCTGGAGCAATGAGGATCATTTGAGGTCTCTCTGATCTGACTTTCAGTAATACCTTGGTCAAGAGAGGTAGTGGTGGGAAGGCATAGACTGTCAATGCTGTCCAACTGAATGATAGGGCATCCACTTTCCAGGCTAGGGAATGATAAGTCCTTGTGCAAAATTTCTGTAGTTGGCAATTGTTGGGGGAGGCAAACAGATCTATGTCTGGGCGTCCCCACTTTTGAGTTATCATTGAAAATACTTGTGGGTGTAGTCTCCACTCGTGAGGGTCTGCCAAATTTCTGCTTAATTCGTCTGCCAATATGTTTTCCTTTCCTGGCAGGAATTTTGCTTGCAGTTGTACTTGGAAAGTCAATGCTGTGTTCCACAAGGTCATTGCCTGTCTGCATAAAGGGTAGGAGTGTGTTCCTCCCTGTTTGTTTATGTACCACATAACTGTGGTGTTGTCTGTCCTTATTAGTAGTTGTCCTGGATGCAAGAGGTCCTTGAAGGCTGTCAGTGCATTTTGCACAGCTAGCATCTCCTTTTGGTTGATGTGTAGATGCATTTGTTTTGCGGACCATTTGCCCTGTATGCATTGTCCTGCCATGTGTGCTCCCCAGGCGTAGTCTGAAGAATCTGTTGTCATAGTTTGGTTTGCTGGAGGTAAGACAAAAGGAAGACCCTTGTTTATTTGACATGCTTGAGCCCACCATAGGAACTCTTTTTGAAGGCAGGGAATGAGAGGTATACTTGTTTCGAGGCTGTGCCTGTGTTGAGTCCATACACTTTTCAGGTACCATTGTAATTTCCTCATATGCAGCTTTGCATGTGGAATTAGTTGAATGCAGGATGCCATGAACCCCAATGCCTGCAGGATTTTCCTTGCAGTGAGCTGGGTAAAAGTTGCCATCTTTTTAAGTATTGAGTCAGTTGTTTTTGTTTGTCTGGCATGAGATAAGCCATCTGGGCCGTTGTATTTAAGCTGGCACCCAGGAATATTATGTCTTGTGAGGGTATTAGCTTTGACTTCTTTTTGTTTACTGTGTACCCTAGGCAACTTAGCAGCTTTGTTACAAATGCCAGATGCTGTAATAGAATGGCCTTGCTGTCCGCTTGGATCAGGCAGTCGTCCAGATATGGATAAATTTGTATTCCTTGTTGTCTGCAGTATGCAATTACTGATGCCAGGCATTTCGTAAATACTCTGGGAGCAGTAGATAAGCCAAAGGGCAATGCAGAGAATTGATAATGCATTGTACCTGCCAAAAATATGAGGTATCTTCTGCAATCTTGTCTGATAGGGACATGCAGGTATGCCTCTTTGAGGTCCAACGTTACCAGCCAAGACTCCTTGCCCAGCATGGGAAGAAGCTGCTGTAGTGTGAGCATTTTGAATTTGGGTACCTCCAGGTAAGTATTTAGAATTGAGAGGTCTAAAATGGGTCTCCAGGCTTTGTCCTTTCTTGGTACTAGAAATAGTCTTGAGTAAAAATCTTGACCTTGCTCCTTTGTAGGTACCCTTTGAATTGCTTTCATATCCATGAGAGCTGAAATTTGCGTGTGTGCCTCTGCCCATTGGTTTGGAGGCAGATTTCGCATGCCTCTCATCCGTGGTAAAGTGTGAAAATGAAATCTGTAGCCTCGGGTAATAATATCCAGAACCCATTTTTCCTTTGTTATGATGCGCCAATTTTGTGGAAATAGAGCCAGTTTTCCTCCCAAAGGTGCTGCCAGAGCAATTTTGCTTGGCAGGCAAAGAGGGAAGTCATTGTGTTTGTTTCCTGAAAGGTTGAGATCTTTCATCTCCACCTCTTTGAGTTGTTGTGTGCCATTGTCTAGGCCTGAAAGAACCTTGTGGCTGGCCTCTGCCCCTTGGGCGTCTGTACCTACCCCTTTGGGGTCTGTCTGATGCAGGAAAGGACCAGTTTTTTGATGGCCAGTTTCTGCTGAAACGGGGATGTTGTACCTGTAAAAAATCATTAACTGTCTGCATAGATTTTGCCTTTTCTTCCATTTTCTTTAAAACTTCCTCTGCTTTGACACCAAATAACACATCTTTCTGCAATGGAGCATCCAATAACTTTGCTTTGACATGTTCTGGTAAGGCTTGCTCTTTTAGCCAAGCATGTCTACGTATTACGGATCCTGTGACAGCTGCTCTACATGAAGCTTCCAATAAATCAAAACCACACTGTAAGGTATGCTTTCCCACCAGTTCTGTTGCATGCAGCAAATCCTGCATCTCTTTGAAATCAGGTTGATCTGTCTGAGGGATCATTTTCTGCTTTAACTGTGTAATCAAGTACTGCTGGTATTTTAGCATGTGGAATTGGCAGTTTAAGGCCCTCATGGCCAAAGTGGCAGACGTATACACTTTCTTCCCCCATCTTTCTAATGCTCTGGAATCTCTTTCAGAAGGTAGTGGATTCTTAGCAGTAGAGGCCTTAACCCCTTTGGGACCCTGGGAAATGGTTTTGGGGTCTGCAACAGGGCTTTTATATAGAAACTTATGAGAATCAGGAACTCGGTAGTATCTGTCTGGTTTAGCTAGTGCAGGAGGTAAGGAATATGGGTTTAGACTAGATTCGGTGTAGACATCATCCAAGATGTCTAAAACTGCAGGAATTGCAAGGGGTCTATGCTGTGGGAGAAGAAGAAACTCATGGAGTCTTTTCTTAGAGTCAGAGTAATCTTGGCCTTTCCAGTGGAAGTGTTCCCTCATGGTGTGTAAAGTTTCCCCAAAAGAGTAGTCTTCGGGGGGGGGGGGGGAGACAGAGGGAATGGACTCTTCAGCATCTGAGTCTTCATAAGGAGGGAAGGAATAATCCTGGTCCTCAGAGTTAGCTGAGGAAATGGATGCTTGGTCAGAGGAAGGATAATCTTCCTCCAGTCTAGGCCTTTTGTCAGGAGGGGGTTGTGAACCCCTGATAAGGGTAATTAAATCCTCAGCCATCTTAAGCATCTGTTTTTTAGGCATAGGGGCCTGTGGGGGGACTGTGGACCCGGTTTCCTAACTTTTAAGGGGGCTTTAAGTTTTACATAAGACTTAATAGAGATAGTTGTCAGTTTGAAGACACCTTCAGAAACCGAAGGCCTGTCCAAAAATCTCCGGATCACCGTCAGGGTTGGCATCCGAGGGGTGAGATGGAACCGGCTCCTGAGGCCCAGCTGATTCGGTCTGGGAGGCCGTCAGAGTTTCTAAATCTGCGGTAGTCAGGGGCTGCGTAGGCGCCTCGCTGAAAACCGGAGAACCGGCGGCAGGCCTTGCTGAGGCCTCGGTATCTGGTCTTGGCCTTGGTTGCCTGTCCTTATCCTTGCGTTTTTTAATCATTGCTGATGTCGGTTGCTCCGACGACATGCTATAATTAAATTTTCTGCCAAAATAATGTCGGGCGAAATCTGCCCGATGCTTGATTGTACGTTTGTTGAACCTAGCACAAAACCGACAACCAGAGACGTCGTGGTCTGGGCCTAGGCAAGGAATACAATAAGAATGAAAATCCTTATGAGGTATTTGCTTCCCACAAGAAATGCAATTATTAACTTTGTCTGACATCGGTCTGAGGAAAGAAAAGTTTCCCCAACGGGGTACTTAGCTTTAGAGAAGACTTCGGGCTGAAATTCGATTCGAAAATCTCAGGAGCTGGCCGACCGGCACTTGTGAACTGCTTCTGCTTCAGGCACCGCGCGGAAAGAAAGACTGGGGAAAATGGCGTCGGCTGCCTCTTTTATACCCCTGTCACACTGACGTCAGGAAGGAAGCGACAACTGACGCCGGACCAAGACTTTGGGATTCAGCCGACTGCGGGACCGCCTGACGGCAGGATAACCCAAGTGTGATGACTGCAGCAGTATTACACGATGAACATCAGTGTCACCATTCGGTGTAGGCATGCACCAACTGTGTGGTGTACAATCCTACGCACCAACCCTGGCAGTTCATCGTCGGTGATAAACTCACCACCTCTGCCACTACTCCAGAGGGAACCAGTGGCCTATCCTGCAGAGCAGAACTACATGAGAGACCAGGTAGTGGAGGGGCAGCAGAGGAGGTGCTACCAGATCGTGCAGCAGATGTGCTGGGCAGCAGTTCTGTAGCTGGTAGAGTGGGGGCAGGAGGATCCTATGAGACAGACCTACCCTGCTGTGCTGTGGGGAAAAAAATAAGAAATTAAAAAAAAGAGAGCGAGAATAGGACTGGGGTGAGAGGAAAAAAAGGGAGAACATTAGTAACTTCATGTGTGATATACAAAGCATTGATACAATTATTTGACTCTACTCTGTTACCTTTGCATTTAACACTACCAACTCCTAACAAACACCTTGCTCATTGTTAAAACTATCCATCTCCTAACAGAAGCACAATATACTACAGATTGTAGCAAGCAATTCTTGATGTGTGCATATACTGCACAAATGCATGTTACAATTATACTGACTACAGTATACAGCAGCCCAGTGGTGACACTGCTTTAGAGTTCTGATGTTACATTGCAATATTGAAGAAAACTTAACAGTATTGTATACTTGGGAAGTGTGGATTTTGAAGGCAAACTTATGACTATTCTGTAATAGTGAACTGTTGTTTTGGCCTCCAGACTAATGCATGCATACCTGCCTATTACAGTTGAGAAATGAATGCTCAATTTGATACAACTGTATAATGAACCAATAAAGGTGTCTACTTTTAATGCTAAAATAACAGTACTGTTCTGATGCATACATACCACATGTTTCTCGCATCCATGCCAATCTAGAGGAACGGGTTTGCACATTCAGTTCTGAGTCTGTAACGGTTGAGGAAAAAACAGAACAGAACAGAATACCATTAAGCATACCAATCCTGACTATATCCAGCTTTTAACTCTTACAATTAGTCTCTGTAAGTGATACTTTCACATAAGTGGGGTGCTCCCAGCCCTCCATTCCTCGATCTAATGGTTGAGGGTGTCCCTCTTCCTCATCCTGAGGTCTCTGTAGTGATTCCTACATTGTTCACAAGTGCAGGGGAAACCAGTAGCAGTGGTCGGAGCACAGGCCAGATTTTTCCATGCCTCTGCCTTGTAATCAATGCCACAACAGTCCCTCTGCAACAGCCTGGGCCAATAGACATTCATAAGGGGTCCAATAAACACTTTGGACTACTGGACACCTGTCTCTGTGTACAGAATCTCATAACCTCTCCAGGAAAGCCTGTCATGCCTATCACAGATCAAGACCAATGTGTAGAATGATGTTTTCCCACCAATTGTAGGTATCGCGCTTACAGGGAATGCGCACTTTCTGGTTTTGCAACATTTGAAAGTATTATGCATCTCTTACCATCGTGCAGACACATTGTTTGAGAAAGCGCACTGCCAGGAAATGTGTTTTCGGGCTGTCCAGCAGTATTAACTGAATGCATCCAGTGTATGTTTGTGGCTATCTTGGTCCTGTCTGCTACCTCTGTGCCCAATTCATCCAGTTTGTGCACTGCCACTCTATGCACAAATGAGATGCACATAGCCAAAGCCGTTTGTGCTAAGCGGCACATCGTGCAAACAGTGCCCCCCAAAAAATAAAGTATAACAAATGGAGAATTAGTTGAAATGCGGAAGATCAATCTATGACACATATAGAAAATGTTAGTACACATGAGATATGACTACACAGGTCTGGATGCCAACTCTCATTGCAATGTACCATCAGACAACAAATGGGGGGACTTATCCATCTTTGACCCACAAACAGCTTAGCAGCGAATACATTATGTAATCCCTAACACAACCAAGTGCAACTGAATATACAGTGATATCAAGGCATGACCTGTTATTTGTAAATGTATTCTATTTAATATATGTGGATGTAGTACACTTAGTGATCACACAACCTGTTATTAGTCCTTGCAAATATACAGGTGTGTCCTACCTTCCTGTGTTTCTTGGTCAATCATCAGTTATCTGACCAGTACTCAGAGCCATGCAGTCTATAAGCCAGTCTACATCATCTACCTTAAAATGTGTGAGGATATCAACTGGGAACACTATGATATCCAGTTGACATCAAATTAAGGGAAGGTTGGATGGCACAAACAACCACAGACAGCTGTTTTGGGGGTGGGAAGCAAAGGTGGATTCCTGTCATCGCATATACAAGAGTATAATGTTCTTTCCAGGCGGGTGGATCCAGGCTGAGCTACTGTTATGGCACAAACAAGGATATGTTGCTCTTGTTACTCTCCTTATTTTGCATTCTGCCTGTTTAATTTTGTGAGTGTGGTGAAGCTGGAAACTGTTACGTGTCTCATTACTTTCTAACTTCTTTCTGTTATGATTCCCATTAGACATGTATGGTACTGAACTGAGGGTATGCAGAGATCATCAGTACTTTGGGGAGGTACCAATGTCTGAATCTCTGAGGCCTGAGGCCTACTACTTGCTAATGGACATATTCAACTCAGATAACTCCCTGCTGTCACATGTGATGAAATACAAGGACATATCATAATATTATTATACAATACAGTACATGTTCAGGACTCCCCTTGTAAATACAGCAGTTGCCACAGTGTTTGTTCAGGGCTGACTGTGATGCATGCAGTACACAGCCAATACATGCGGAGGTAAATGCTGTGGCTCTGAGTTGAGGCCGACAGGGGTCACAGGCTTCCTGTATGGTGTCCCTGTCCACCCTGTAGCACTCTACAATGTCCATGTCGTGTATGGTGTGATAAGTTAAATGTGGTCTGAAAACTCTTATCCATCTGGCCTAAGCCTAATGGCAGCAGCAGTAGCATTGCCTGCAGCCTGTAGCACATACAAATAAAATTAAGCAGCAGCAGCTCCTAACATTCTCTGTAAACTTTCTGTGTCTGTACTCCACTACTTTTGAAATCCACAGATAAAACAGCATGGAGTCTACATGGTTGCTTCTGCTGTACATAGCATCTCCAAAACACAGCCTAGACAGATGCAATCCATTAATAATCAACTTCTTTATAAAAAGGCAAATGTGTAGCTAGCCAAACTGATGGTGAGGATACTTGCTACATTTTCAGAAAAGTAAATTATTTCCGAAGCTATCTTTACAGAGGAGTATTGAACTCTAGCAGGTATGCTGTCAATTTGTTACCTACACAATGCATACTCTGGAATATATTAATGAATAAGTGAAGTAAAGCCTTTTACACTGTTACCTGTATGCATTAGTTAGAAATGTACTGATGGCATGGCCATGTCTGTCAAGCCATTTCAGAGTACAAATAATTGATAATGCATGCTACATATGTACAAATGTTTTAGGGGCAGGTCCTTTGAAAGCACATTTAGCATTTCAATGATGTTTTATTACCAAAATGGTTCATGTGCCTGTTCTTTAGTGAGTGGGGGGAGCAAAAAGAAGTTACTGT
Organism: Protopterus annectens; assembly: GCF_019279795.1. Classification (NCBI taxonomy): domain Eukaryota; kingdom Metazoa; phylum Chordata; order Ceratodontiformes; family Protopteridae; genus Protopterus; species Protopterus annectens. The sequence goes on from NC_056733.1 coordinate 522,994,212, forward strand.
TATGTCACAACCTAGAATGGACTGTTTTTTTTTGGGGGGGGGGGCACAGTTGAGTTACTGCCATGACACATACATGTTTATGTTGCTCTTGCTACTCTCCTTGTTTTGCATCCTGCCTGTTGTTAGTATTCCACATTTGTAGAATGTTTTACATTTTTTCCAGTGGGTACTACCGGCTGCCTACCTTAACTGTTTTATCTGGTAACAGTTACCTTGTAGTTATGTAATACTTACATGTATTACCATGCTGTTGTCTTTTAGGACCGAAAATGTCACTGAGGTGCAGACCCCTCTTCAGTGAGGCCAAGAATACAATAATTATAGAGGCGCTCCGTCAACATCGGGCTTTTCGTCTTAGAAGGGTTCATCCCAATATGCCAGGGAGGCTGAGACTATGTCAGCAGATCATTACAAACATAAATTCTGTGGGTAGCCACAGCTATACTTATGAGCAGGTGCGCCACAGGGCCACTGACATGGTAACATCTGCACAGAGGCATGCAGCTGCTGTTGCCTGAGACCAAAGGGTAACCGTGGGTGGTCCTGCTGCAGAAAGTACAGTTTTGTACCTACCATAAATGTAGATGTTCGAGGATCCACATTGCTGCAGTCCTAACTATTGGGTAGTCCGCTGTCCAGTCGGCCCGAATACCAAAGTATATGGCTGACGTCGGTCAGGGCGCATTAGACTGACGTCAGTACGTCAGGGTACTAATGCGCATGACCGACGTCATATCCTCAGTCTTTTCTTGCCCAAGATGTCAGAAGACCCTGAAAAGCTAAGGCCAAAACCAAAAATTCCAAACATACCTGCACCAAAAATATGTACAATATATACAAAATTACCAGAATATAACCTCACCTACACAACCACCCTTAAACACAGAGGGGAAGGAGGGAGGGTAAATTGGACTGCAGCAATGTGGATCCTCGAACATCTACATTTATGGTAGGTACAAAACTGTACTATGTTCTTCATTCCACATTGCTGCAGTCCTAACTATTGGGTAGAATCCCAAAGCAGAGGTAAGGGAGGCTGGCAAATCATAAGGAAGCAGGAACTGACAACATGCCTTGCAAAATAGCCGTGGCAAAACCAGCCCTAGACTTAGAGTAGAGAGGAAGGTGATAATGCTTAGAGAAAGTATGCACTGAACTCCAAGTAGCTGCCTCCAAAATATCCTTAGTGGCCACCCCTTAGAAATGCTGTAGAAGTGGCAGTAGCCCTAGTGGAATGAGGCCTAATTCCAGCTGGAATCTCCTTGCCATGATGGGAATAACAAAATGCAATGCAAAACCCAATCCACCTAGAAATAGTTTGTTTTGACACAGGCTTGCCCTAAGAACCCAAAGCAAAAGAAACAAACAACTGCTGAGACTGCCTAAAATCCTTAGTCCTGCTCAAATAATAACGCAATTGCCTGTGTACATCTAAAGTGTGCAAAATCTTTTCCCCTTTATTTTGGGGATCTGCATAAAAAGTAGGCAAATGAATAGTTTGGTTTAAAGCCACACTAGAAACCACCTTAGGCATAAAGGAAGGATTAGTACGTAAAGATACCCTATCCTTATGAAAAATCAAAAGGCTCTACCGCCATAAGGGCCTGCAACTCAGAAACCCTTCTTGCAGAAGTAATGGCCAACAAAAAAGCAGTCTTCCATGACAAATATTTCAATTCAGCAGTAGCCGCAGGCTCAAAAGGTTGTAGAGTAAGTTTCTCCAACACAAAATTGAGATCCCAAGCAGGAGTAGGAGCTCTACGTGGGGTCTTATATTCTTTGCCCCTCTAAGAAATTGCTTGAACAAAGGATGCGAAAACAATGGTGGGTCACAATCATAGTGAGCTGAAATTGCTGCAGCATGAATCTTAATGGAAGAGAAAGACAAACCTTTGTCCAATAACTCAGTAAGATATTGAAGAGCCACACTCAAATTAGGCTCAGAAATCTCCAAATTGTTTGCTGCACTCCAAAATAAAAATCTCTTCCATTTTTCTGCGTACACTTTTCTTGTACTAGGTCTTCTGGCTTCCATAATCACATTTAAAACTTGTTGAGGAAGTTGAGACCTGCTGTCTTTCAAAACAGAATATGCCAGGCTGTTAGATGAAGAGATTGAAGCTTGACATTGAGCAGGTGACCGTCCCTCTGAGACAACAGGTGTGGAATCAAGGGTAAAGGCCATGGAGGCTTCCTTACCAGACTCCTCAGTAATGGGTACCAGTGCTGCCGAGGCCAATCTGGAGCTATTAAAATCATCCTTGGCTTGTCTTGTCTGACCTTTAGAAGCACCTTTGGGAGAAGAGGCAGAGGTGGAAAAGCATACACATGAAGATTTTTCCAACTGAAAGAAAGAGCATCCACTTTCCAAGCTGTGTGATGAAACCTCTTTGTGCAAAACTTTGGCAGCTGGTGGTTTAGTGGAGAAGCGAACAGATCTATGTCTGGAGTTCCCCATGACACTGTCAATTTTTGAAATACATGAAGATCCAGTTTCCACTCGTGGGGATCCATGATTTGTCTGCTTAACACATCTGCTAAGGAGTTCTGTGCTCGCGGCAGAAACCTTGCCTGAAGAGTTAGTTGCAAGCTGAGCGCAGTCTCCCATAAAATCATTGCTTGCCTGCACAATGGGTAAGAATGTGTTCCCCTTGTTTGTTGATGTACCACATGACAGTTGTGTTGTCTGTTAGAATCAACACCTGCCCTGGAAGAAGTAACTCCTTGAAAGCCATTAATGCAAACTGGACTGCTAACATCTCTTTCATGTTGATATGTAGATGCTGTAGTCTGGCAGGCCACTTGTCTTGTATCCACTTTCCATTTAGATGAGCTCCCAAGCAATGTCTGAGGCATCTGTCGTTAAAATCTGACTCGCCTCTGGCCGGGTCACAGAGAGTCCCTTGTTTAGGTGACATTCCTGAGCCCACCACAAAAATTCCTTTTGAATGCAAGGTATTATTTGAATGACAGTGTCCAAATCCTGGCAGTGCTGTGTCCATACATTTTTGAGATACCATTGCAGCTTCCTCATATGCAGTTTGGCATTGGGAAGCACCAGAATACAAGATGCCATGAACCCTAAGGCTTGAAGGACTGTCCTTGCAGTCAGCCCGGACTGAAGAGATAGTTGATGGAAGTAACTGGAAAGATTCTTTTGTTTGTCCGGGGTTAAAAGGCCATCTGGGCTGCTGTATTCAGTCTCACACCCAGAAAGCACATGTCTTGAGAGGGTACTAGACTGGACTTTATTTCGTTCACAGAATACCCTAGGCATCTTAGCACTGCTATGACATAATCCAAATGCTGTAGAAGGTCTTCCTTTTCTTGAGCTAGAATCAGGCAGTCGTCCAAGTAAGGATAGATTTGAATTCCTTTTAGCCTGAAGTAAGCTATCACTGGAGCCAGAACCTTTGTGAATACTCTGGGCAGTGGATAAGCCAAAGAGCAATGCAGAGAACTGATAATGAGAATTTCCAGCTCGAAAACGCAGATACTTCCTGCAACTTAGTCTTATAGGCACATGAAGGTAAGCTTCCTTGAGATCTAAAGTTACCATCCAGTGATCCTTGCCCAGCAGAGGTAAAAGCTGTTGTAACGTCAACATTTTGAACTTGGGAATGTCCAGATAAGTGTTGAGGATAGATAAATCCAAAATTGGCCTCCACGTGTTCCCCTTCTTCGGTACTAGGAACAGGCGAGAATAAAATCCTAGGCCCCTTTCTGGCACAGGAACTGGCTGAATGGCCCCTATGTGGAGCAACAGAGAAATTTGCTTGTGAGCCTCTTGTCTTTGTAGAGGAGGAATGTCTGGCATGCCTTTGAAAGGAGGCATGGTATGGAAATAAAACCTGTAACCGTGGTGAATGATATCCAGAACCCATCTGTCTTGGGTAATTAAATCCCAATTTTCTTTGAAAAGAGACAGCCTTCCTCCCAAAGGTGCTGCCAGGCGAGAATGTACTGGCAGCTGAAAAGGCAGGTCATTGGGTCTGCTTACGAAGGACTGACCCCTGCCCTCACCAGAAGTCTGAGCAGGGGAACTCCCTGTCCTAGGCCTAAAAGAACCTTGAGCTCTGCCCCTACCACGCCTAGACCTACCCCTAGACTGGGAATCATAAGCAGGATAAGTCCATCCCTTAGTAGGCCAATTTCTACTAAACTTGGAGGCTGCACCTGCAAAAATCCTTAACAGTTTGCATAGACTTAGCCTTGTCCTCCATTTTCTTTAAGACTGCTTCCACAGGCGAACCAAACAACACATCAGACTGCAAAGGAGCATCCAAAATCCTTGTTTTAACATGCTCAGCTAAATTCTGATCTCTCAACCAGGCATGCCTCGAAGAACAGAACCAGTGGCAGCCACCCTCGAGGAGGCCTGCACAGCATCAAAACCACATTGCAAGGAATGTTTACCCACCTGTTCAGACACATGAACTAAATCCTGCAACTCTTTACACTCAATACCTTCTGCCAGAGCATCCACCTTAGATTTCAATTGTGAAAGGAGATAATTCTGATATTTTAACATGTGAAACTGACAATTCAACGCCCTCATGGCTAAAGTGGAAGAAGTATACACTTTCTTTCCCCATCTATCCAAAGCCCTTGCCTCTTTATCAGGAGGAACAGGATTTTTAACAACAGAGGCCTTCACACCTTTAGGCCCCTGAGAGACAGTTTCGGGTCTGCCCTAGGACTCTTAAAAGATACTTATGAGCTTCAGGCACCCTATAGTACCTATCCGGTTTAACTGGGGCAGGAGGCAAAGAATCAGGATTGAGGGAAGCCTCTGCAAAACATCTTCCACCACATTCAGAACAGGAGGTATAGCTAAAGGCCTATGCTGGGGTAAAACAAGAATTCCCTAAGCCTCTTCCTGGAATCAGAGAAATCTTGACCTTCCCATTTAAAATGCTCCCTCATGGAATGCAGAGTCTCTGAAAATGAAAAATCCTCAGGAGGAGAAGCTGAAGGAGTAGAATCATCCACATCAGAATCAGAATAAGGAGGATACTCCTGCAAGTCTTCAGCCAAGACTCAGAAGCCTCGAACATTGCTCAAAACTCTCAAACTCAGGTTCCACCCTAGGCCTCTTATCAGGAGGGGCATAGAACCTCTAATCATAGTAATCAAATCCTCTGCCATTTTAAGCATATGTTTCTTAGGCAAAGACCCTGAAGCACTAGGAGAAACCCCCACTGAAGTTAAACTTGGCCTGCCTCTCAAAGAAGCCTTGGAAACAGAAGGGGAGGCTCTAACCACCTTAGGAAGAGAGGGAAGAACAGCCACCTGAGAAGCCCCTCAGCCTGGCCTACTTCCTGCGAGGATACATCCTGTAACAGTAAAGTCTCTCCCTGAGACTCCAAAGAAACACCTGGCAAAACCTCCGGCTCCACTGAGCCTTCTAAAGATCCGACGTCTGGGACTGTCGGTTCTTCCACTCTAGGCTTTGCTGCTTTGTCCTTGCGCTTTTGGCAAGCGGCCGGAGCCTCTGACGGCATTTTATAATTACAACGCTTCCCAAAAACTAACCTGGCACAGTCTAACCTTCTCTTAATAGTGCGTTTGTTAAATCTAGCACAAGAGCGGCATCCAACAACGCCGTGCTCAGGCCCTAAACAAGGTATACACAAAGTATGGTAATCCCTATGAGGTATCTGTTTCCCACAAGAAATACAGTTATTCACTTTTTCTGACATCCGGTTAAATACTGAGGCAAGAAAAACCAAAATATTCCCCAACGTGGTACTTAGCCAACTTTGATTCGGTCTGAAACTCTGACTTCAGAAACTTTCAGAACGCCAACCTGCACTCGCAAAATTGCTTCTGCATCGGACCATGCGGCAAAAAAGACTGAGGATATGACGTCGGTCATGCGCATTAGTACCCTGACGTACTGACGTCAGTCTAATGCGCCCTGACCGACGTCAGCCATATACTTTGGTATTCGGGCCGACTGGACAGCAGACTACCCAATAGTTAGGACTGCAGCAATGTGGAATGAAGAACATCCACCTCTCTCGCCCAATGAGAAATTCCTGGCAAATCTTCTACAACAGGACAACTCAAAGCAGGGTGGTCCACAACATGTGAATGACAATGGTGTCACTCCTCAGTCTCAGGAAGAGCTTTCAGGTAGGCTTTGTTATATGACCAGCTGAATACTGTTGTACAGTAAAACAATTGAAATAAAAGTTCGTTTTGTATCACGTCTTTTTTTTTTTTTTTTTGGCAGGGGGGGGGTTGAACAGTAGTACAGTGATAAGCTCAGTTTGGATTTATCAACCACATTATTGTTAAACTTACAGTGAAGATAAAGAAAAGTGCATGTATTAAATGTGATGATGTTGGCCTTGTCTCTTGCTTAACTTATTTCAAGACCATCAGGAATCCAGCAACATATGCCTCCTGCAGATGGTAAGCCAAATAAAGTTATTTCGGTACTGCAGGTTAATTTATAGAAATATCATAATGTGTCACTTTAGGCCTGTTGTGTGTAATCCTGTACTGTCTATACGAGTGGAAGCACTGTTGGTTGTTTAGCATACATTACACCATAGTAGTGGAAGTATTAATGTATACCTGTGTTTTTCCCTTTTTATCACAGGTGATCATGACAGTGGGAGTGTGGGCCCTGTGCCACCTGATGTCAGTGTGCCATCAGACACTGATGATAATGGAGGCAAAACTGAGGCACAGTCAGCGGATGCAGAGGTTAAATCTGACAAAGAGGCTGACATCCAGCCACCTCCTTTTTTTTTCCCCGGACACAGCCAGTAGGCCCACACCTACTCAGTCCACTGAGCCCACAGATATAGGACAGGTGGAGGGTGAGTACACTGAGCAAGGAAGTCTGGCTACTGCGGCTTCATTGCCTGTTGAGTTTGGCCATAGCCAAAGTGCTGGCGAGGTGCCACACAGGAGGGTTGATAGGGGTGCTCAGAGGGGGATTGCTATCCCTCCTTCACCTGGTGCAGGTGTCCCTTCCTGTGTCACTCAACCTATGTTTAGGACCATCATGGAGACACAGGCACATTCAGAAAGGTGCTCCAGACAAATGCTCAGGATTGTGGATATGGCACAGTCTGGCATGCATGACAGCCTCCACTATGTTGCAGATTCCCTGGATCGGATGAATGACACATTGGTACAAGGGGTGTTTGTGATGGACTGAAGGGTGTATGCCATGGAATGAGCAGTGTCTGTGATGGAAGGTCTGACGGGAAGGGCACAGTGTCCTCGTGAGCATAGGTCATTCATAACATCTGCTGATAGCCAAAGTGGCCATGCCCGATCACGCTCCTGTAGTGGCAGTACTTCCTCTGGTCCATCTGCAAGTGTGCTGTCCACACTCAGACATGGCAGGCCATGGGGTTATGGTCCTGGTCGTTCCCGTGAAGGGGGCATGTCCAGCACACATCGGTCACACTCAGATAACAGCAATGCATCTGACCTTGAGTGTAGACTTGCCAGTGCAGCTCCTGGCTGAGCCAGTTCTGCTGGTCAGGGGTGACAATGATGAACTGCCTCTTTTACCATGCACGGCTCACACCTGTCCGACACATCAAGACAAGAGCTAGCACTGAGCCTGGCTGTGTTCATGCAGACTCTCACACACAACTTTTACATGGAGGACCTCTACAGACATACATACAGCCTGCTTGCTACCCTTTCACCCTCACACACACTCACCGTTTTTTTGTGTCAGCCTAGGCCTCCTGCCCCTCCCCCCAAGTGATGATAACTGTGCCATATCCCTGTTTTCTCTCTTTTGGATTCAGGGATTCAAGGATACAAAAGCTTTGTGTCGGATGCACAGAGTGCACAGCATTAGTGAATTGTTGCTATATTTAAACTATTTGTCTGTTGTGATTGTGATTTTCTGCACTTTGCAATTCTATTACTTCTGCATTTTATAGCATAGGCCTGATTCAGGCTTGTTGAATCTAGACCGAATGGTATCATTTGAGCACTGAAACCATCCTTCTTACAATAAAAAGCCCCCCCCGCACCCTTGTGGCAGAAGTGTGCAACCAAGGACCCATCTAAGTTGGGGATTGGTGGAATAAGGCTCAGTCTTGTCCTTTCCCTTTGTTTACTTTTTTAAAAGCGTTTAACCTCGCTTGTATTCCAGCGTCATGTTTGGCCAAGTTTGTACTCAGTTTACTGAAGCTGTTCAAAGCTTGCACTGCTAGTAACTCAGTTGTGCATTGTGAAACATTAAAGCATTTTTCCACCTATAGCCCTCCAGAGAACAGACACTTTTTGATAGTCTTACAGCAAAAAGTACAGTTGTGCACACTTACCATAAATGTAGATGCTCAAGTGTACTCACTGTTGCAGTCATTACATTTGGGTTATCTGCTTGCAGGTTGCCCTCAGTCAGCCTGATTAACAAAGTCTTGGGTCCTGCATCAGTTCCTGTCCCTTCTTCCATGACGTCAGGTCGTCAGGGGTATAAAACATGCAGCCGACGACATTACATCAGTTTTTCTTGCCCCAGATGTCAGGTACCCCCCCAATGGGAAGCAATTAAACATAAAAGCACAAAGATATACCGCCAACAAAAAAGCAAATACACCAAAAAGGCTTTTAAGCATAGTAAAGGAAAGTAGAGGTATAGCCAAAAGAAGTTAGGGGGCTGGAGGGAGGGTAACCAGGACTGCAACAGTGAATACACTTGAACATCTACATTTATGGTAAGTGTACACAACTGTACTATGTCCTTCGTGTTTCACTGCTGCAGTCATTACATTTGGGTAGAGTCCCAAAGCTATGGTTGGGAGGAGGAATTCAGCATTACGGCCCGCTATAAGGCCCTGCAAGACTGCAGTGGCAAAGCCAGCTTTGGATTTAGAGAAAACTGGCAAATGATAATGCTTGGTGAAAGTATGTACAGAACTCCAGGTAGCAGCTTCTAGGATGTCCCTGGTAGGGACGCCTCTGACAAAGGCTGTAGAGGTAGATGCAGCCCTGGTGGAGTGAGGTCTGATCCCCTGGGGGAAAGGTTTTCCATAGTGCTTGTAGCAGAAATGAATGCAATGGCTTATCCATTTAGAAATGGTTTGCTTTGAAATAGATAAGTAAAAAAAAGAAACCACTCGTTGAGCAGCAACAAATTTACTGAAGTAAATTCAACACTCAGTACAACAAGTAAGCGCTTTCGTCAGGCACATAGACCAAACTTCTTCAGACAATAAAAATGATATGAGTTCAGCTTATATACCGTCACCCTCACCCCCAATAATTACTTGCTAATTAACATCAATACAATACAATTCAATAAAATGAATGTAAATACACATCAAATACAAATATATTTGGACCTACATATAAAGAATAAAAAATAAAAAATAAATGTATGTATATCTTAAATATGTTGCTCACATGCTTTGAAATAGCCTTCCCCTCTGCCCTTGCAGCAAATGTCACCAGCAGTTGTTTAGACTTCCTTTGAGGTTTAGTCCTGTCGAAGTAGAATCTAAGTTGTCTGTGCACATCTAAGGAATGCAGTATCCGTTCCCCTTTATTCTGTGGATTGGGAAAGAAGGTTGGCAAATAAATGGACTGATTAAGAGCCACACTGGATACCACCTTGGGCATGAAAGATGGATTGGTTCTGAGGGACACCCTGTCCACATGAAAGATGATGAAAGGCTTCACGGCCATGAGGGCCTGTAATTCAGATACCCTTCTAGCTGAAGTGATTGCTAAAAGGAAAGTTGTTTTCCAAGAAAGAAATTTTAAGTCTGCAGTAGCAGCTGGCTCGAAAGGAGGTAGAGTGAGTTTCTCCAAAACAAAGTTAAGGTCCCAGAGCTCTCCTGGGTGGTCTCAAATTTTTGGCCCCTCTGAGAACTGCTTGAGCAGTGGATGAGAGAAGAGGGGAGGTTCTGTGTTATAATGAGCTGAAATGGCTAAGGTGTGGATTTTAATGGAGGAAAAAGACAGGCCCCTGTGAAGCATCTCAGTTAAGTATTGTAAAATCTGAGGTAAATTGGGCGCTGCTGTGCTCATCCCTTGAGATTGGTTTCAGGCACAGAATCTTTTCCATTTTTCAGCATAAAATTTTCTAGTACTAGGCCTCCTTGCCTCTAAAATGATATCCATCACAGGTTTGCTGAGGGTTGGTAAAGGAGAGATTAAGTAATTAGCCAGGCTGCAAGGTTCAGTGTTGGAAGCTGAGGGTGCAGAATCTGGTTCTCCTGCTTAGACAGCAGGGAAGGAGTCTGAGGCAGGTGCCATGGAGATAACCATGACACACTGTGCAGGAGGGGGTACCAGTGTTGGTGCGGCCAGTCTGGAGCAATCAAAATCATCCTTGGTTTGTCCTGTTTGATTTTTAGTAGTACTTTGGAGAGCAGAGGCAGAGGGGGGAAGGCATAGACTGATAGGTTTTTCCAGCTGAAGGACAGAGCATCCATTTTCCAGGCGTGTTTGTGGAGAGTCCTTGTGCAAAATTTGTCCAATTGGTAGTTCTGGGGAGAGGCAAACAGGTCTATATCTGGGCTCCCCCATTTGGTTGTCAATATGTTGAAAATCCTTGGTTCCAGTTTCCACACGTGTGGGTCCATGAAGTTTCTGCTTAGTCCATCTGCCAGTGTATTTAATTTTCCTGGCAGAAATTGAGCTTGTAGGTGCACTTGGTAGCTCAAGGCTGTGTTCCACAATGCCATGGCTAGTCTGCAGAGGGGGTAAGAATGTGTACCTCCCTGCTTGTTTATGTACCACATAACAGTGGTGTTGTCCATGTTTACCATTAGTTGTCCTGGAAGAATGTGGTCCTTGAAGGCTGTCAGAGCATTCTGTACAGCTAACATTTCTTTCAGATTGATATGCAGGTGCATTTGACTTGGGTTCCATTTGCCCTAAATGCACTTGCCTGCCAGGTGAACCCCCCCATGCATAGTCTGATACATCTGCTGTTAGGGTTTGGGCGGCAGGGGGTGGTGTGAAAGGTAGTCCCTTGTTTTGGTGGCAGGCCTCTGCCCACCAAAGGAACTCTAGGCGTAGGCAAGGTATGATAGGAATCATTGTTTCTAGGTCTTGAGAATGTTGACACCATAGGCTTTTTAGATGCCACTGGAGTTTCCTCATATCCAGACTTGCATATGGAATTAGAAGAATGCAGGAGGCCATGAACCCCAAGGCTTGCAGTATTTGTCTTGCAGATAGCAGGGTTTTTGTGGCCACTTGTTTGAAGTAGGTTGTCAAATGAATTTGCTTTTCTGGCGTGAGGTAAGCCATCTGGGAAGATGTATTCAAGCTTGCTCCCAGGAATATAATTTATTGACAGGGTACCAGGTGTGATTTCTTTTCGTTTATGGTGTACCCCAGACAAGTTAGAACCCTTTTTACAAAGACCAGATGATTCAAAAGTATGTCCTGACTTTCTGCCTGAATTAGACAATTGTCCCGGTATGGGTATATTTGAATATTTCTTTGCCTGCAAAATGCAATAACTGGAGCTAGGCACTTTGCGAATACCCTGGGTGCAATAGATAAGCCAAAGGGCAGTGCAGAGAACCGATAGTGCATGTAGCCTGCTTTGAAGCGTAGGTATCTTCTGCAAGATTCCCTGATTGGGATGTGCAGTTATGCTTCTTTTAAATCTAGTGTTGCCAACCAGGCATCTTTGCCTAGCATAGGAAGTAATTGGTGAAGAGTCAGCATCTTGAATTTTGTAATTTCCAAAAAGGTGTTTACAGTAGACAGGTCCAGGATAGGACGCCATGAATTGTCTTTTCTGGGTACAAGGAAAAGTCTCGAGTAGAAACCTTGTCCCTTTTCCTCTTCTAGTACCAGTTGAATAGCCCCCATTCTTAAGAGAGAAAGAACTTGTTTTTGGACCTCTGCCCACTGATTTGGGGGTAGGTCCGGCCACACACTTGGTGTTGGCAACGTGTGGAAGTGAAATCTGTATCCCTGGGACACTATATTTAAAACCCATTTGTCCTGTGTAATGAGTTCCTAATTCTTTGCATGAAGAGCAATCTTTCCCCCCAAAGGGGCAGTCAGTTGATAAGTGCTTGGAAATTTTAAAAGGAAGTAATTGAGACAGTTTACCATAGGGGGGAGTCTTATTATTCACAGACTTGTAAGTGGAGGCCCCCCACTGATTAGTTTTGTGAGTCCCCTGGGACTGAAACCTGGGGTTTTTGCTGTGTCTGGGTTTGGCTTGAGAAGACCTTGAAGGGGCTGGAAAGGACCAATTCTTAGAGGGCCAGTGCCTACTAAATCTAGGAGGCTGAACTTGTAAAAAATCTTTAACAGTTTGCATAGATTTAGCTTTATCTTCCATCTTTTTAAGAACTTCCTCAGCCTTGTTGCCAAACAGGCGGTCCTGATTTAAAGGAGCATCCAACAATTTAGCTTTAACATCATCAGGCAAAGATAGCTCCTTAAGCCAAGCATGCCATCTGAGCACAGACCCAGTAACAGCAGCCCTGCAAGAGGCCTCTAATGAATCAAAACCACATTGCAAAGTATGTTTTCCAACTTGTATGGCAGAATGCATTAAATCCTGTAATTCTTTATTTTCCACACAGTCAGGAATCAACATCATTTTCTGTTTAAGCAGTCCAATAACATGCTGCTGATATTTTAACATATGAAACTGGCAGTTTAAGGCCCTAATGGCCAAGGTTTCAGAAGTGTAAACCTTCTTACCCCATCTATCCAGCACCCTGGAGTCTCTATCAGAAGGGGTAGGATTTTTAGAAGTAGAAGCCTTAATGCCCTTAGGCCCCTGTGAAATAGTCTCTGGATCTGCAATAGGATTTTTGAAAAGGAACTTGTGGGACTCAGGGACCCTGTTGTATCTGTCAGGTTTTCTGGGAGCAGGAGGCAGGGAATTAGGGGCCAAACTAGATTCCGAGAAAGCATCATCAACAAAGTCTAGTACAAGAGGAATAGCTAAAGGCCTATGCTGAGGTAGGAGAAGGAAATCCCTAAGCCTCTTTTTTGAATCAGAAAAATCCTGGCTTTCCCAGTGGAAATGCTCCCTTAGAGTATTTAAGGTTTCCCCAAAAGAAAAATCCTCAGGAGGGGAAGCAGAGGGAATAGAGTCCTCTCCATCAGAATCCTCATAAGTGGGTAAGGACAAATCCAGATCATCAGAAGAGTCAGAAAAAACAGAATCCTGATCAGAAGATTCATAATCAACCTCAGTCCTAGGCCTCTTGGAAGGGGGGGGGGGTGGCTACCCCTGATTACAGTTATTAGATCTTCAGCCATTCTTACCATTTGTTTTTTAGGCATAGAGGCCTGTGCATGTGGCCTGGGTGTTGGTTTTTTAGACATGGATCGAGATTTAGGCCTAAGTAATGAAGGAGGCATCGATTTAATATGCAAGTCAGTAGGCCTGAATACACCCTCAGAAGCCAGTGCCTGCACAGTGGCTCCGGACCCATCCAAGGTAGAGACATCCGCGGGTTCCATAGCTGAAGCATCTCGCGGCATACCGGACTCCGAATGGGTCTCAGTAGAGGCCTGCGAATCAGAAGTAGCGGGTATCAGGGGTTGCGAAAGTGCCTCACTGAGTACAGGCGAACTGGCGACTGGCTTAGGAGAAGCGTCGTCGGCAGTTTTGGAACTCGGCGGCCTGTCTCTGTCTTTACCTTTGCGTTTTTTCGGAATTCCGGTAGTCGGATGGCTAACCAATGACATTTCTGGATAATTAAACCGAAAACCGAAATATTTAGAGGCAAAAATATACCGACTACTGACAGTGCGCTAATTAAATAAAGCACAAAACCGACAGGAAGGTACGTCATGGTCAGGGCCTAGGCAAGGAATACAGTACGAATGAAAATCTTTATGAGGTATTTGCTTTCCACAAGTAATGCAATTATTAACTTTTACTGACATCGGTAAGGAGCAAGAAAAAGTTTCCCCAACGGGGGGTACTTGGCTTTAGTTGAAGACTTCGGTTCTGAAACACGAAAGTGAAAAATTCAGGAGTCGGCCGACCGGCACTTGCGAACTGCTTCTGCTTCGGGCACTGCACGGCAAGAAAGACTGATGTAATGGCGTCGGTTGCATGTTGTATACCCCTGACGACCTGACATCATGGAAGAAGGGACAGCAACCGACGTAGGACCCAAGACTTTGTTAATCAGGCCGACTGAGGGCGACCTGCAAGCAGATAACCCAAATGTAATGACTGCAACAGTGAAACATGAAGAACATCCCGGTCCATCTAGCCCACTCCCCACTAGTTACTACTAGTACACACCTTCCATAATGGATGGACAGTTTCCCACCATTTCTCCAGGCAACTTGACTGACATGGGCATCCTGTGGCAATGTAGCAAATGCCTCATGTATACTGACAACCAGTTACTGCTAAAACAATTTAGTACAACAAGTGGGAGCAGTATTTATACTATGAATTTGGAATCAATTCTCTCACATAACAACAAACCAGATATCAGACATGTCAGCACACACACTTAACCTCTTGCACATAACAAGCTCACAACATATAAACCCACATATGTGGAGGTACTCACTAGAAACCTACCTAAAGATCACAGACCTCCCAACGGCAAACCTACTGCACACACTGCAGACCCAACAGAATCCACTAAACATAATAATACACACAATAGTGTCTCAGCTAATAAGCCCCTAAGGCAAAACACCTCAAAACCAAATGTCCTGGTCATAAACTACTCCATAGTGACACACACAGATGTCCCCCTCACCAGGCTGAACAAGGAGAAGGTCATAGTCAGCTGCCTGGCAGGTGCCAGGGTCTGTCAGGTCACACACGTACTCATGTCTCTCAACAGCAAGTACTGTTACAACTCTGTCATAGTCCATGTTGCTGTGAATGACTAGAAACGTACTCACTGTACTACATGAAGAGAGACATGACTGAGCTCTCAGATTATCTGTCCCGAGCGGGTATATCCCTAGCCATAAGCAGCATTCCACTTTCACCCAGGATGATGCCTCGGTATAAACAATATTTTCAGGCCAGGGGGCTCTAGTATCTGTCAGCCTGGGAATAAATGGTTGACAGACCATGCTATTTTGTCACAGATTTTCTTCACCTGTTGCCTCTTGGCTTTCTGTTACTAGCAAAGATACTTGCCTACCCCTAGTGGCCTTTTTAGGCAATGTCAGAACAACTAAATTCCCAACATAAAAAAATCCACTAGACACAAACTGAGGGTTATGCTGCTTAATACAAGGAGTGTAAATCGGAAACCGCACTCACTGAAAGTACTCCTTACCTTGGAAGATGTCCAAGTCTGTGCAGTCACAGAGACATGGTTCAAGGCCACAGAGAGAGGCCCCAGACATGCAAGGCTACAATGCCTTTAATTCATTTAGACATCAAAACGAGTGTGAAAAAAAACAAAGGCGGAGGTATATACAGCTTCATTAAAGGCAAATACACCTCAAGACTGGTCAAACAGTATGACTCCATAGCACTACTCCAAGTCCAACTAAATGTAGGTAAACCCCCCCTTCCATATCATTGTTAGCTATAGCATGAACCATGAGAATCACTTTGCTTACATGGACCTACTTTAGTCACTCACTATACAGCCAAACACCCTGGTCATGTGTGACTTCAACTATCCTTCCATCAATTGGGAGTCACAATATGAGCATAAACACGCTTGCCCTAAGGTTCTTGGACTTTGTTAATATACATGCCCTGTAACAGATAGTCTGCATCCCCACAGGGGGCTCGAATGTCCTAGACATAGTACTCACCAACATAGGGGGTCTCTGCACTAACCCTTGTGTGTTGCCCTCCCTAGTCAGGTCAGATAAATCAGTCTTGTTCAAATTAACAACCATACCTGACACCCCCTCAAGAGCAGAAAGGATGAAATATTTCTCCAAAGGAAACTATAGTCTCCTAAGCAATGCCATAAATAGTTGCAAACTCCCTGCTACCACTGTCAACAATGACTGCTATACAGAGGTGTACACAAATGGCTTGTATAAACACCTATACAAATGTACAGAGTCGACTGAACCTGAACGGATCAAAAGAAGGTCCTCACAGAAAAACTAGACACCCTGGTGGGCATCAAGCATAAATAGGTTACACAATAAGTGGAAGAAAGAAATGCCTCAGAAGACAGAACTGACTCAGCAGAGGAAGGACACCCTCCACAGCTTGAACAAGCAAATTAGTTACCTTGTAAAATCCTCTAAAGCCAAGTAAGAAGCTAAACTGGCATCCCTAGCTAAAGATAATCAGGAGCCATTCTTTAGCTATGTCAGAAATCTAAAAGGGAAGCGATAGCTTTCTGCCAAACTAGTACTGGAAGGTACCACTCATATTGATCCAGAGGACATCGCCAACCTGCTAGAAGACAGATTTGGGGCAAACTTCACCCCCTCACTGTCCCCAAAAAGGGTACCTGACACCAGTTTTCTACCTAGTATCACCAAATAGTAGGTCATAACCACACTCTCCATGGACAAAAACACAGTCTCTATGAGACCTGACAAAATCCCAGGCTGCCTACTAAATGGTCTGAAACAGAACCTAGCGTAACCAGTTGGCACCGTCTTCAACCACAGTGTAAGTATTGGCTTTGTTCCAGCAGTGTGGAACACAGCAATGTTAGTTCCCTTGCACAAAAGGGGTCTGTCAACTGACCCTGGGAGCTATAGACCCATAAGCCTAACCAGCCTTATCTGCCAGACCATGCAGAGAATAATCATGGACCTTATCAACAAACACATAGGTGACCTTCAAACTCTTGACTCAACACAATCTGGCTTTGTTAATGGTAGATTATGCTTTTTTAAAGCTGGTGAACTTCAAGAATGTCACCAAAGCCCTAGAAAAAGGCAAAGCACTACATACAGCCTATCATGACTTAACCAACACTTTTGACAAAATCCCACACTCAAGCATCATTGAAAAACTAACACAGCTGGGAACAGGGTCAGGATGGAGAGATGATAAGGGTCACAATGAAGAGATGAAAGGGTCTGAATGGAGAGATGATAAGTCAGAAAGCAAAGGAAAGTAGTATTGCTGAAACTGAATTCATCCTCAAGTCTTGGTGAGTACCTTCACGAGGTGGACCCTGTTTTTCACAAAATCTCACCAAGACAACACTGATATATAAACTGTATTTTATACAGCATATATAGGATCATAAGAAGTTACTAGGCTATTGACCCTGAGATCCTTATAAGCCTAGCCAAAAGTTTAGCCCATGTCTAGACAAGTCAGCACCCAAAGCCCCTGTCCAGCAGGGACACAGGTGGAATCCCAGGGGTGTACTTTCTGATTCCCTCCCAGTTATCCAGGTTGAACTTGAAAAGGGATAATGAGGTACTCTGATTGACGTGGAGAGGGAGTCTATTCCACAGACGGGGGAGTCTCTGGGACAATAATCTGTCCCGCCAACAAGTCCTATTGATGTCACAGACCAGGTGAGGTCACGTGTGTGGGTTACTCGAGTGGAGCTTGACTTGCGGATATGCAGCAGTCTCATCAAGGTGGGGTCTGAGATTGCCTTGTATATCAGACAGAGTTCACCTCTGAAGAGTCTGTATGAAACTGAGTACAGGACAGGGTTTTTAGCCTTTCTATGCAGGGTAGATGTTTGAAGCCCTGGATTCTTCTGGTGAGGAACCTCTGTGGTCTCTCCAGCTGCTGCATGTGCTTTGCGAGGTACATGCTGAAGGAGGCATTGTACTCAATAATTGGCCTTATAAGGGAAGAATACACAGATGTTATGACCTTCTTGTTCCTGGATTAGATACCCTTACTTATGAGGTGGGCCATGTAGAAAGCTTTCCGTACAATGGAAGAAACATGGTGGTCAAAAGTCAGGTTGCTATCAACCTGGGTGCCCAAATCCCTCACAACTAATTGCGTGCTTAGGATGTTGTTATTAACGTGATAATATGTGGGGACATCACACTCACCAAAGGGGATGATGATGCATTTTTTGGCATTCAGCTTGAGGCCATGTTTCTGGCACCAGTCATTTGTTTAGGTGAGACCCTCTTGGAGGACATCCAAATCACTTGGGGAATTGATGATCGCACCCAGCTTGCAGTCATCTGCAAACCTGGTCAGCCATAGCCCACTGGTTTTGGCCTGCACCTCAGAGAAGTATATCCCAAATAAAAGAGGCCCCAAGACCGATCCCTGGAGTATGCCGTTCGTTATGGGTCTACTGCTTGAGATGGCTTCCCCTATTTTGAATAGGTGGGTTCGATCAGTGAGTCAGTTTGCTACCCATCTGATAACATATGGATCGATGTCTAGTTGAGAGAGTTTATCTATTATGGCCATGTGGAGAATAATGTCAAAGACTTTGGCCAGATCAAGGTAGGCGGTGTGCATCGTCTTTCCCTCGTCCATGGCTTTGGTGACTGTCTCAAATAAGTCAATCAGATTTAACAGACATGACCTCCCCTTGACAAAGCCAAACTGTGTGGGGTCGAGTGTTTGGAGGTTGCCAATGTCCCTGTTAATGAGGTCCATGATAATCCGTTCCATGGCCTTTTCAGATAAGGCTAGTTAAGCTGATGGATCTATAATTTCCTGGATCGGTGGACGCTCCACCTTTATGTAAAGGGATGACAGTGGCTGTCCTCCACTCGGCTGGGACAAAGCCGGTATTCAGGCTTTGGTTGAATAGGGTGCCTAATGGTGCTGCAAGTTCATGGCTGAGTTCATGTAGGATACAGCCTGGGATGTTATCGAGTCCCATGGAGGCTGTATTTTTTGCCTTTGAGATGGCAATGATGACCTCTTCCCTAGAGATAATGGGAGGGGGGCAGGTACTGGGGATGTCCTGACTTACTGATGGGGGGGGGGGCAGAGGGCTGAAGTTTTCACTGAATCTGTCAGCCAGTAGGTTGGCTATACCTACAGCATTTGTGTATGTGGTGTCCTTGACCACCAGTTCTGAAAAGATCTGGGTGCTTCTTTTGAGACTGCGGGCATATGTGATGAAGGCCTTATGACTGTCTCTAGTAGATGTGGCCAATTTGGTCTTGAAGTTGGCTTTAGAGGATTTCACTAGTGCTCCTATTTGCTTGTTCAGGCTAAGGAGAGATCGCTTCCAATTGGGCACCTGCTCCTTCTTGGTCCTGGACAGCAATTTTTTTTCCTTTTGTTTTATAGTTTATCTATTGCAGATATCCACCAGACAGGTCAGGTATTCCTCATTCCATGCATCTGTATAAGTGCTCCTATAGTACTTTGGTGTAGATTTGAGCATTGGTGCCAGTTCCAAAAGAGGAGGAGGAGGGGGCTGTGAAGCTGTTTATACCATCCCTCAGGACATTGTAATCAGCTTTGAAAAAGTTTTTTTTGTTTGAACCTAGCTGGGGGGGGGGGGGGGTCAGGGAAGATGCTGACTTTGAAAGTGACTGCTTTATGGTTGGATCTTACCAGGGAGGATGATACTGTAGTGGTGTTGCAGTAGTTACTCATGTTGGTTAATACAAAGTCCAAAATATTATCACCTCTTGTGGGGTTACCGACTAGCTGTTCCAAGGCATTTGCATTGATAAAATCGAGGAATCTCTGGGCATTTGCGTTCTGGCATGAGTAGTTTTTCCAGTCAAGGGTTAGGTAGTTAAAGTCACCCAGGATCAGGGTAAAGGGTTGAATCCTGATAGATTCGAAGAGGTCCAAATAGGTGGAGTGGGCATCTTCAGTCAAATTTGGGGACCTGTAGCTAGCTATGATTTCAATAAGGGGTCTTGTCAATGGTTAACTGCACCTGCAGTGTCTCCTGTGCGTCACACTGTTTGACCAGCCTGGAGGTGTGTGTGTCTTTTACATATATTGACTTTGGCTTTGCTGCCCGCATGAATGCATGACAGGATGAGTACCCAGGTAAGGCTGGGGTGCTCTCCACAGCTTTGAACCAGATTTCTGTGACTGCACAAATGTCAGCATCTTCCAGGGTTAAGAATGTTTGCAATAAGTGCAGTTTCATGTTTAGACTCCTAGCGTTTAGCAGCATGACCTTTAATTTGCATTTTGCTGAAATTTTTATGTTGGTTTTATCGACCTCAGGGCTTTTCTTAAGAAAAGGCACTATGGGGAGGCAAGGGCCTTTGCCATAAGCCTGAAGCCCAAGTGAGACAGATGCAGGCCATCTCTAGCTAAGCATCGTGGTCTGTCCATCATATCTTCCTAGGCTGTCAGGTACTGGATACCACTGGAATGACACCAGAAACTAAACCAATTGTTAAAGTTAATAATTTTTAGTTTGTATTGAGGCATCATTCTGGGTGATGGTAGAACGCTGCTTAAGGATAGGGACATACCTGCCTGGGACACATATTTAGCGAGCGCAATCATGTCTCTCTTCATACAGTCCAGGAAGGTATGTCTCAAGTCATTCACCCCAACATGGACTATGACAGAGTCATAACAGTACCTGTTGTTGAGAGACTTGAGTGCGTGTGTGATATGGTGGATTCTGGCACCTGACAGACAACTAACTAAGACTTTCTCCTTATCCATCCTGGTGAGAGGCACATCTATGTGTCGCACAATGGAGTCTCCTATGACTAATATGCTGGGTTTATGGCTAGGCCTTTGTGGTTACGAGACACTGATGTGTGGACTATGCATGGTATGTGGTGTTTAGGGTTGTGAAGTTCGCGTGTGTTTTTGCCTTTGAGGTCTCCTTTGTTTGGGTGTGTTTTTGCTAAGAACCTCCACATATGTGGGTGTGTGTTGTGTAATTGTGAGTAGTGTTTGAGGTGTAGTGACTGTTAATAACCTTCTCAGTGCCAGATATACTGGCTTGTGAGGGAGCAAGCATAGATTCTAGGTTCTTAATGCAATTGCATCTCTCACAAATTGTGTCATGGACAGATGTAGGTCAAAAATGAAAAAGATAGCTGGATGCACAAGACCTAGGATAAAAAAAGTGCAGAATCCTGGTAAGCACACTGGTACCAGGACTGGAAAAAAATGACAGTGTACAATCCTCAAAGTACGGAAACATGCCTACAATGGGGCCAGGCCCAGGGGAGGAGGGCCCCCTGTTGTAGAAGGAAGTAGTAATCCATACAAATCACAAAATCTGGTAAGGCAAAGAAGAGCCATAAAGACAACAGAGTATTGAGGATAAGAAAGAAATTGTGTATTGTTATTATGATGCAAAACGACCAGAATTTTCCAGACACAAGATATACAAAAATATTAAGAGAGAAATTAGAGGAAAGAAAAATACTACCACAAGAAAAACTGTCAGAATCTTCAAATAAAAATGTGTGTTCATCAATACAACAGATTTGTGAAAAACATTTTATAGACAAAGAAACTTTGATTTGTTGTTAAAAAGAAGCATCTGAAGAAATGAGAAAATATAAACAACAGAACCTAGAGATTTTTGAAAAGTATAAAAAAGAAATATGGACATGGGAAAGAAAGAGAGATCTGATATTGTACCATATTTATGCAAAGTTGAAAGATACATTAATCAATACAACAAAGGCAGCTCCAAAGATATTTGAAAAGAAATACAGGCAAAGGCATCCAGGTATGGAAAATTTCAGAATAAAAAAACAATATCACAGAGAGGGAATGTAGAAAAGAAGATTAGTACACTAGAAGTGAAAAAAAAAGAAGTTAAAGTTATAGAATGCCAGTGAAGTGAAGGATTTGGTGTAGATGGTCTAACACAGGTTACACCACAGCATGATTGAATGAGTCCCCAAATTAAGGAGAAACAGCAAGATCAGGAGACATATGAAGAAGAAATATGGACATGGGAAAGAAAAAGAGATTTAATATGGTGTAATATTTATGCAAAGGAGAAACAAAATTAATCAGTATAAAAATAGTAGCGCCAAAGATATTTGAAGAGAAATACAGGCAAAGGAATCCAGACATGGAAAACTTTACAATACAAAAAAGTAAGAAGACAAAGAGGAAACGTAGAAAAGAAGATTAGTAATGAGAAGTCAAAGAAATAGAAACTGAGGTTATGGAGTACCTGAGAAGTGAATGACTCAGTGTAAAAATCTAACTCAGAAAGCAACACAGCAATACAGAGCAATAGACATCCAAATTAAGGAGAAACCAGTGGAACGGGAAGCAACTGGTCAGTTGCTATATGAAGACATTTTGGAGTCTTCTACAGGAAACCTGTATAAACGTTCACTTGAAGCTGGACAGCAAGGGAAGGAACAGGAAACTGTGGCAACTCTGACGCAGTCAATGATGAGGAGTGATAGGCTCGTGAGTTCCCATATGACAAAGCAATTGATGACACAAGATGAAACTGAAGAGAATGTGCCACAAGAAGATGCTATAGAACTTTCTATAGAATGACCACAGAAAATGGAGAACAAAAAATGTGCTCTCAGTGTAGAAGAAAATGTGCTAAGACAACAGTTGCTTAATTTATTAGAGATAGACATATTACGATCAATGAAGGAAATACACTGCAGAAAGTCAATAAAACTCAAAAAGTTAGAAGTTTTATAAAACAAATGAACACAGTAATTAGGACTGTCCATAGAGATCCATGTGATATAACAGAAGTAAACAGGATATATTACTGTGCAGCTAAATTAATAACAGATCAAGTTCTACCACAAGAACACACGGTAGTAAGGGAAAGGAAGAGGAGAAATCGAGTACCATCATGGAAGTATCAAACAGAAAAAACTATAAAGCAATTAAGACAATAAGTGCCACTGTTAGAAGAGTACAGAAGAGGGAACAGATCAACAAAAATACTCAGAAAGATAGATGTGATAAAAGGAATGCACAGTATTAGAACAGATTAGGATGTATCATGCACCATCACAAATAAACTAAAAATCTCAACACAGGCAAAAAAAACTTAGAAGATATGCAGATAAATATAAAAAAGGTACAAAATAAGCAAATTTTATAGAGAATTGGGACACAATGCAAAATGAATTGAAAGACCACCCAAAAAGAAGAAATCAATATATTTTGGAGCAGTATCTATGAAGATCCTGTGGAATACAACAAAGATGCTAAATGGATAGAAGCAATAAAAAGAATAAGAAATTCAAAGGTATAGGATATGAAATGGGATTAAGTAACAGCCAGAGAAATTCAAGCAATTGAATCAAAGTTAAGAAAAGCTTCTAAATGGAAAATCCCAGGCCCTGATGCAGTACCTAACATCTTTCTAAAAGTAATAACATCTCTGCATGAAGATTAAGCCATGAGTAAGAACTATTTATATATGCACCCAGAACGGACACCAGCCTGGTTAACAACAGGAAAAACAATGCTTCTACTTAAGACTGAACCTGCAAGTTATCCTAAAATTATAGACCAATAACTTGCCTTCTGACGAGGTATAAACTATACACCAGAATTGATGCCGACAGAGTTACAGTAATTTAGACAAAAGCTCAATTATGGCACTAGAACAAAAGGGTAATAAAAGAAAGTCATACAGAACAAAGGATCATTTGTTGCTAAATAAAGTCATAGTGGAAAACTGTAAAATGGGAAGAATCTAAGTATGGCATGGATTGATTACAAAAAAGCATTTGACAGTATCCCACATTCACGGACAAAAGAGTGCTTAAAAATATATAAGATACACCCTACACTGATCGATTACATTACAGTGACTATGAAACAGTAGCAGACCACTATGCAATTAAGCCATGAAAAAGGACAAATTGTTATTCCAAGGATAAAAATTCAAATAGGGATATTTTAGGGGAACTCCTTGTCACAGCTGGTATTCTGTCTTGCCCTTAACCCATTAAGCTGTCTACTTAACAGATTAGGCTACGGCTATAATTTGGCTCCTAGAAAACAACAGTCTAAAGACTTCTCACCTTCTCTTTGTTGATGATTTAAAACTGTATAGCTCATCAGATGAGGAACTGAAAGCAAAACTGCAAGTAGTCAAAACCTTTTCAGATGACATAAGAATGTCATTTGGTCTTGATAAATGTGCAAAAGCAACCTTTAAAGCAGGAAAACTGCAGCACCAAGAAAACATCAGTTTGGGACAAGAATGTGATATAAAAGAACTTGAGTAAGAGGGAGTGTACAAATATTTGGGAATTGATGAAGGATCAACAATAAAACATGAACAAATGCAAATAAAACTTAGTAAGGAATATTTTAGAATACTTAAATTAATTTTGAAAACAGTGTTAACATTTAACATTTAGGAACAAAATTCAGGCTATAAAGCAATTTGCTCTTCCTGCACTAACTTTCAGCTTT
Source organism: Protopterus annectens (assembly GCF_019279795.1). Lineage (NCBI taxonomy): Eukaryota > Metazoa > Chordata > Ceratodontiformes > Protopteridae > Protopterus > Protopterus annectens. The sequence goes on from NC_056733.1 coordinate 523,018,417, forward strand.
GGAATGACTGGCTGACCCTAAAAGGTGTTTGATAGATTAGATAGGAAAACAAAAAGGATGCTTCATGCTCATCAAATGATTTATAAAAATCAGTGAAAACCAAGATTATATATTCCTTCCAAAGGAGGTATGAGTCTCCTTGAAATTGATTACCTGTATAGATCTGCAATCGTGGAACTGCACACATATCTGTTGATCTCATAAGACCCAAACATAGTGAAAGTTTTGAAACATAAGGTGAATAAATCTAAGATGACTTCCCTGCTTAGTCTAGCAGAAGCATATTGGCATCAAGCTGGAATGGAAATCAAACCAGAAGTAGATAAAAATCAGGCAGTAACTGAATGTGCCAAAAAACAAAAGAAAGAATATAAGGTGAAAGAGCAGATGTAAAGGCAAGAAATGTGAAAAATGCATAAATATAGTTGCAAGTATAGAACTCCTGGAAGAACCTCATATTGACCAGGATCAAATGAGGAATGGTTAAGGAGAGGCAAATTCAAACCAAAAGATGAAAGGTTAATATTGGCGGACCAAGATAGTGGACTACGTACGCATTGGTTTACAAGTTCAGTGAACATGTGAGAGAAACAGACAAATGTAGGTTTTGTAAAACAGAATCGGAAAAGGTCGCACACCTTGTTACTGGTTGTGACATACTAATGGCAGAAGGACTCTATACTGAAAGGCTTAACAATGTGTCAAGACTGTTGCACTGAGGATTGTGCAAACATTATGGTATTGACGTGGCTGAAAAACACTGGAAACATGAGCCACAAAGCATCTAAGAAAATGATGAATTCTACCTCACATGGGATCATCCATTACCAACAGTTCAAAAGACAGATGTGAGAAAATTAGACATAGTGGTCCATGAAAAGAAGATAAGTGTAGCTTTAATCACTGAAATCGATACACCCATTGACTAGAGTGTCTTGCGTACAGACATAAAGTAATAAAATATCAGGATTTGCAGGCAGAAATAAGAGCAATGTGGAAGAAAGATACCCAAACAGTTCCAATAGCAGTAGGAGCAACGGGTCTCATAAAAACGAATCTACAGTCATATTTAGATACGTTACCAATATATGTAACTCTGTACAACTTGCAGAAGGAGTCATTACTGAGGAAACTGCGGGTATTGCATAGAGCACTTCAGGCTGACATCAAAGATTAAAAAAAAATACTAATTTCATGAACTTTAATCATACTTTGACTTAGGAATGGGGTCTATTACCATCAAAGTATTAAAAACCCAAAAAGACTTGGAGAAATTAAAAGTTGGGAATTAACCCATATGCCACTAGATGGGTAGCCAACTGGATCACCAATAGAACACATACAGTCAAAGTTGGGGATTCCACCTCTAGCAGCAGATCAGTTAACTCTGGTGTACCACAAGGATCTGTGCTGGGTTCCCTATTTTGGAGTGTACTTCTCAGAAGTCCAGGGGTAAAGAGACGGCCTGTGGCTTACCATGTCACTGATGACTGCAAGTTGGGTGCAATCAATGAGTCATCCAAAAATGTTGACATACTACACAAAGTCTTTACACAGACAAATGATTGGTGCCAAAGCCGTGGAGTCAAAATAAATGCAAATTAATGCATTATCATCCCTTTGGGCAAAGGGGAATTCCCTGCACATTACAATATTAACAGTATCCCCTTAGTTGAATCTCTGTGGTGAAGGATTTGGGAACACAGGTTAACAGTAACCTTAAATTCGATCACCATGTGTCCACAGTGGTAAAGAAGACCTGGTATGCTACACATCTCATAAGTAAGGGCATCACATCTAAAGCTAAGGATGTTACAACTCCCCCTGTACTCATCCCTCATCAGATCACAAATAGAGTACAATGCTTCATTCGGTATGTGCCTCCCCAGACACCTGCAGCAGCTGGAGAGACCTCACAGGTTTCTCACCAAGACAATTCAGGGCCTGCAACACATGACCTCCATGGACAGACTGAAGGCCCTGTCACTGTACTCTGTATCTTATAGGCTGTTGAGAGCAGACTCGTGTCTGGCCTACAGAGCAGTCTCAGACCCTGCCCTAATGGAAATGCTGCACATCCACAAGTCACATGGGACAAGATTCACTCACTCTAGGGATCTTAACCTAGTCTGCAACATTAATAGGAAATGCTGGAGAGGCAGATGTGTCTCCCAAACATTGCCAATCCCCAGTTCACGTAAAACAGATCTCCTCAATGACCCTATTTAAGCGTAATTTACACAACCAGATAGGAGACCATAAATTTACCATGGATGTGTCAACCATATCCCTCATGGATAAGGACAGTTGGTGCTGATCATAAACTTGCGCTGGAAATATAAACCATACAAGTTGGTCAATAAGGGAACAATGTTATAACATGGGTAGGCTTACAAAGGCCCTAAGCCCAATAGCCTAGTAAACTCATATGAACCTAAAGTGACGTCTACCTGGCTCTAGGCAAGCGTTTGATCCTGCCCTGGTGGGATGGTTGCATATGTAATAATCTGATACACCTGATTACATCAGCAATGTCTGTTGAGCCTATGGTGGTACATCATCATTTTCTGTTCAGCATATGGTGATAACAGTGTCCCACATGCTTGTGTAAAAGGATCTCTGTAATATCAAGTAACAGCTTACACACATACACACACACAAATGACTATAATGAGAACAGACCCCTACCTAAATACACAGATTACAAAACACAGTACTATATGTAGGTGCCATGGCACAATGAATTTTACATGTCTGCAGGTCAACTTAGAGTGGATGACATCAGCAGGGCATGTGGGAGACAAGAGTTTGAGAGGGCTGCATGAAATGGATATGTAGGCTTGTGCAAGTATCAAAATACTGGCAATCCATGCCCTTGGAGAAGTAACTGTAGGACAGCACATCTACTCTGCTGAGCGCACACACACGCACACACACACACACACATACACACACACACACTTGACTGCAGTGAGAACAGAACTTCTAAGTACAAAGACTATAGAACACAGTACTATACACATGCACCATGACACAAGTATGACTTTTACATGTCTGCAGGTCAACTTATAGTGGATGACATCAGCATGCCATGTGGGAGACAAGAGGCTGAGAGGGCTGCATGAAATGGATGTGTAGGCTTGGGGCAGTAACTACAGGATACACACTTGCTCTTCTAGCTGGACACACACACACACACACACACACACACACACGACTGCAATGAGAACAGAACCCTACCTAAGTATACAGACTACAGAACACAGTATTCTATGCAAATACCAGGGTACACGTCTGACTTTTACATGTCTACAGGTCAACTTATAGTGGATGACATCAGCACAGCATGTTGGAGAGAAGAAGGTGGGAGGCCTGCCTGAAATAGATGAGTAGGCAGGTGCATGCATCAAAATGCTGTCAAATTATGGGATTGGGGCAGTAACTACAGAGTACACACTTACTCTTCTGGCTGGACACACACACACACATATACACAATATACACAGTTGACTGTAGTGAGAACAGAACTCCTACCTATCTAAGTATACAGACTACAGAACTCAGTACTTTATGCAAGCACCACGGCACAAGTCAGACTTTTACATATTTGCAGGTTAACTTATGGTAGATGACATCAGTAGGCCATGTGGGGGACAACAAGCTGGGAAGCCTGCATAGGCAGACATATTCATAGGTTCATATGAGGTTAATAAACTAACAGTACAGCATATCCTAGGTGTGTAAACACCTAGCTGTGTAAAAACACAAGTACCCTTATTCAGCACAGTTGGATGTTTGAGTTTAGCAGAGCAAGGTTGTCAGCACCACTGACTGGCCCTGTTCATGACGGAGCCCACAGCATTATATATTACACTTTGTAGTGTGGTTGATATATGTGTGTAAAAAATACTGAGTCCTGTAGTGTGGTTGATATATGTGTGTAAAAAATACTGAGTCCCCAGGGTTGTAATGGTTGTGGGGGTGGGGAGACAACACATGTATGTAATGTGAATATATGACTTATACTTAGAATGTGCCCTCAATTTGCAATGTTTCAATATGTACTTTAATGTCATGCAAAGGAAATGGACAATAAACACCAATAAGTAAGCATCATATATACAGCTCCATAGTGCAGTGAGCAGCAGATTTGCCCAATGATTAACAAAGTGTACACACATGCGAGTTAAGCCTGTTTGTGCATTGGTAAGCAGTGCACAAACATGAGTTGCATTGCTATCATCAGTAAAAATAATACTCTATGCCATACAGTGTATTCAAATCCAGGACCATGTGTATGCTAGTCATATACTTATAACTGTTGCCACAAGAATGTTGGGATACCAGTTGTCTATGTTGCATTTCACTGCTGTAAACTGCAAGGTCACAGTAGTAAAACAAAGACTAGAACCTAGTACCAGCTGTACTCCATGTCAGGTTTTCACAATGGCCAAGGGCATTAATTGAATGCATCCGGTTAGTATTTTTGACCATCTTCTTCATAGGTAGTCCACTGCACTTCACATAAACCCGATAAACACAGCCATTACTCATTTATGCTATTTGCACTATGCAGCACATCATGCAAAAAGTGCAATCAAAAATGAGAGGAATAAGAAAGAAATCCTTAGTAATGGACACATATCAGTAAAATAAGTGTCTGCTGTCAAATATTAAGGTACTTTCTGTACAAATCCGCCACTAATTACTGCACCAAGTTAAGATATACAAGGATATCACATAATATTACTACAGAATATATTCTAGGTTCAGGACTTACCTTGCAAATGTAGCAGTTGAGACAATTTTATTTCAGGCCTTCAACTTCCTTGTGTCTACCCCCACAGTATGGAAGTATACAGAAAAAAACAGAATGTAGGCTACATGGATGCTTTATAGCTTGCTGAATAGTGCCACCATACTGAAAACATCTGCTTATGCTATAATTAGGAGCTATCAAAAACATCTGCTACTTTAGTGAATATATGAAATCCATTAGTGCCCATTAGTGAACAGTGCGTACCTACATGTTGCTGCGTGCACAGACGCTAAAATATGGTAAACACAAGTGATCTTATTACTTTTGCCCATGCTTATATCATGCAAACATGCAGCTCAAAAGTAGAGGGAAGGTTGCAGACCCTGTAGTCGAACCCAGGACCTTTTATACTCTAGTCCTATACATACACATGCTGCTACAGGAATAGTTATATGACAAGCATAGACAAACCTGACATTCATTGCTCCTTTTCCTGTAGTTGCACTAAATGCAGCATCGCGCAAACAAGGATGAACATTTTTTTTTTACATTTTAACTTAAAGCGGACAGATAAACATTTTAACAAAAATAAAGAGGATGACACACAATTTGTGACTTATGCACTGTTTACATGCACTTTTACACTTCACAGACCTAGATGTATGCATCTGTAAATTTAACCTGACACACTCCCTGATGTCATCATCCACTCTTGCCATGCATTCAACACGAACACTGTGGAAGTGCCTACACAAATGAATATCGCTACACAGTTACAAGTTTTTGGGATTCAGCAATTCTAATGAGTTTTGACCTCATTTGCATCTTCAACTTGCTGACCGCCCTGAATCTACACAGTTGGTAATCGTGTGAAACTGAAGGGGAGCACAATGTTGTACAACCAAAGCAGGGTATTACTCAGGTATATATGTGCACAGAGGAATGCAAGTTTTGGATTCTGTGTTTCATGGGGGTTACACATTTACCTGTCTACATTAGTACGAGTACATTGTTCATTTGAGGGTGGGGGTACAAAAGTTGCATTTATGTCATGGCACTCAATAAGGAATTGTGGCTATTTTTTCCCCAAACATATGACAAAGGCAATCTTACATTTATATAAAAGAAAAATATACATAGGTTCATAGGAGGTTCATAGTAGGTTAGTAGGCTCTTGGCCCTGAGGCCCTTATAAACCTAGCCAAGAGTTTAGCCCATGTTTACATAAGTCAGCACCCAAAGCCCCTGCCCAGCAAGGACACAGGTGGAATCCCTGGGGTGTATTTTCTGTTTCCCATCCAGTTATCCAGGTTCCGCTTAAAAAGGGATAATGAGGTACTCTGCTTGATGTGGAGAGGGAGTCTATTCCACAGATGGGGAAGTCTCTGGGACACAAATCTGTCCCCCCAACAAGTCCTATTGATATCACAGACCAGGTTGAGGTCATGCATACGGGTTGCTCAAGTGGAGCTTGACTTGTGGATATGCAGCAGTCCCACCAAGGCGGGGTCTGAGATTACTTTATATACCAGAGGTCACCTCTGATAACTCTGTATGAAACTGAGTAGAGAGATAGGGCTTATAGCAAAAATGATACCACTTTAGTTGCAAAAAGTTTACATCACAGGCACCACTGAAACAACTGTAGTTGCAAACATTATACATCACTTATAAACCATCTAGTCATTGTCAGTTAAGCATTATATGGCTCATTCAAATCCTGCCTCTTAAATCTCATTCCTGCTCTGCATATATTGTTCCCGCAATTCCCATTTTTCCTCTGCAGTTTGCTCCTTCACTTTTTTAAAGATCCCAATTCCAGTTGTTTTATCTCTATTACTATATTCACTACTTCTAGTAAAGTTGGTCTAGACTTTGATTTCCATTTTCTAGTAATTGCTTTTTTGGCAGCTGCCATAATTAGACTCAGCAAGGCTTTACTATGTCAGGATAATTCTGATTATGTATAACTCAAAAAAATAATCCCCTCAGTCAGTCCAATCTGCTCACCCAGCATCTCCAACACAGCGGTCTGCAGGGAATCCATAAAGTCTGCCACCTCATTACACTCCCAAAAATATGCTCCCAGCTACCTATATCTTGCCCATTACACCTCCAACATTTACTAGCCACCTGAGGAAAACGTCTTCGGAGTCAATTTGTAGTATAAAAAATACCTACATAAACACTTCCAGACAAATATCCTAAATCTTCTAGACTTTGTTGCATATTTGGGAAATATACATATATCCTCCCATTGTCTCTTTGTGAATTGCCTATCCAGGCTCTCTTCCTAATCCTTTCTAAGCTCTTCTGACTGATTCTTATAATTACCATGCAATATTTTATATGCTTTACTAATTATTCTTTTTTTAATGGCAGCTTCTGTTCTAGATTCTATTAAAAACTCTACCAGTGCTGGTCTTTCATTTAGGATCCCCCTATTTCTTTCTCTTTGCCTATACTCTGATATCAATCCTTGATAGGGAAGGCAATCTCTAACTTGTAGTCCAAATAAACTCTTGGCCTCTTCCCATTCTATTACCTTTCCCTTCCTAATTATTTGCTCCCAATGCCTTAGTTCTTTTGCCAGTTTTCTCCAAGAAATTCCAGCCCCCTCTTGCCCATTATCTATATCCCTGACCACAGTCATCCCTATCGGCAAAATCTCTTTTCTCCATTCTCATGATGGTTTGGTTCTTAGAATACCCTCTGTTATTTAATGAATATAATACTCTGTACGATTTTGGTTGTTCTCCTTAATAGTTTGCATCCAAAATCCCAATCTCTCCTTATTTCTTGAGCTTCCTTTCTATATCAGCATCATTCCTTTCCACTTTGAATTATAGTTTTCTGCTTGTGCTATGTATAAGAGGCTTAACGTGTTGCTCTAAAATACGTCCTCAAATTAGGTAATCCTAGTCCACCTTGTTGTACTGGTAGAATAATCTTATCCCACTTGTCCCTTGCTTTCTTCCCTTTCCAGATAACATCCTTCAACTCCTTTTTAATTGCTCTTCACAATGTCTCCTCTGGTTGATAAAAGTATGTCAGACCTGTGTATAAGAATAAAGGGAACTAAAGACATTTTAATGGCTTGTATCTTACTATCCACATAACAAAACTTTCAGTTTCTCAATTTCTGTATTATCTTCTGTTTAGTCTCTTCCCAAATATCCTTAGCTACCACCACAGAGTCATTTTTAATCCATACTCGTAATTTTTTTCTTTTTTGTTTTACGTTTGTTAACCGAGAAAGTCCGACTTGGAATTTTCAGTGGAGGTCTAGGGAGAAACGAAATACTTCATTTTATCATGTCCCATAAATATGGCTATTGTTGAACCAATTCGTGTGTGGGTACATAATTCACCGCTACTGCCTTTGTTTTAGCTTCATTATTTTTGCATCCCGAGAAGATATGAAACTGTTTTAAAATGTTCCACAACACTGTAATGTCCCTTTCTGGTTTTGTCATGTATAAAATAATATCATCTGCAAACAGAGCCAATTTTTCCTGACTATCATACAAATGATATCCTTGAATTTCTGAGCTCCTTATTTTCTTTGCCAATGGTTCTAAATATAATGTAAACAACAAAAGGGAAAGCAGACAACCCTGCCTGATTCCTCTACTCAAGCAGAAATTATCAGAGAGGACCCCACCCACTTTAATTCTTACCTACCATCCCTCATATATTTTTTTAATAAACCTTATAATTGTATCAGGGAAAGCAAATGCTTCCATTGCCCTGCTCATGAAGTCCCAGTCTATTCTGTCAAATGCTTTCACTGCATCACGACCCACCAATAAGAGTGCTACTTTCTTATATTCTGCTTCCCTCTGGATGATCAATGTTCTGTTAATACTGTCAAATGTTTGCCTCCCCTCCACAAAACCTCACTGGTCCATACCTATCAATTTTATTTTATTTTTATTTTACATTTGTTGACCGGGCTAGTCCAACTGGATACGTGTCCATTTTCAGTGGAGGCCCGGGGAGAAAAGCTCCAAAACTAAAACATACTAAAAACTATACTAAAAGTAACACACAAAATACATCTAAAAACAAAAATATACTTAAAAATATATAAACATGTGATGCTAATGATTAGGAGATGGCATTAATATAGAGTAATTCATCTTCAGTTTAACATAGTATACAAAGAGAAATGTAAGTACAGTATCTGGTAGGTTTTGTGCATGGTAAGTAGTACTAAGTAGTACTAAGTAGTGACTGAGATAGGAATTAAGAGTGAAGACTTGAGTATAGATTGGGTACTTAAAGATTTAAGGTAGAAAATAAAAAATAGGTTATGTGGGTAGCAGATAGATTAGAGAATAACAGCTAGGCAGGGTTAGTACAAGAACATAACCAGTGGTTGGAGAAGAAAAGTTTTAGGTTAGTTTTAAATAGTGGGAGAGAGGTTAGGGTTGTAAGGTCTTGTGGTAGTTGATTCCATATTTTACCAACTGAGTTAGAGAATATGGAGTCACCTGCTGAGTTGTTAGATAAGGAAGTATGAATCAACATTTTGTTAGCGGAGCGTAGATTTCTCAAGTTGTTATAAGGTTTTATGAGGGAAGAGAGAATAGGGATATTATTGGGTTGGTACAGGGCTTTATGGGCGATTATAAGTTGATTAAAACGTAATAGGTGAGGTAATTCAAGCCAGTCTAGTTGTTTTAGGTTCAGACAGTGATGAGTCCTGTAAGGTGTATTTGTAGCAAATCTGGCGATGTTGTTATATGCTCTAGCTAGTTTGTTAAGATTATTTGTAGAAAGATTGTTGAATATTGGGGAAGCGTATAATAGGGTAGAAATTAAGTGGGTTCTAGCTATTGTGGTTCTGGCAACTGGTGTCAAGAAGGGTTTTATTCTATAAAGGGATCCAAGTTTTTTGTTAGTCAATTTTATTGTAGTGTTTATGTGAGTGTCAAACTTTAAATGATTGTCAATTGTGATTCCTAGGAGTTTGGTGGTGGGGTCAGGAGAGATAACAGTATTGTTGTTTGATGTAAGTGTAAAATGAAGTGGGGGAGACAAATGAGAGGGTTTAAAGAGCAAAAGTTTGGTTTTTTTGGGGTTGAGGAGAAGACAGTGGTTGGAGAACCATTCTTCTATAATCGTAAAGGCTTTTTGTTTGATAGAATGAAGTTCAGTTTGGGATGAGGCAGAACAGATGATAGTAGAGTCATCAGCATACTGAATACAGGTGGAGAGTGGAGTAGAGAGATGAAGGTCATTTATGAAAATAGAAAACAGAAGTGGACCTAAAATAGAGCCTTGAGGAACACCTAGGGAGGTGGGAAGGAGATCAGAAAGATGGCTTTGCCAGAGAACTGCTTGTTTACGGTTTTCTAGGTATGATGTAAACCAGTTCATAGCAAGATTGTCCAGTGAGAGGGACTTCAGTTGGTGGAGGAGAAGTTGATGATTAACCATGTCGAACGCTTTAGATAGGTCTACAAAGAATGCTGAGGAAAGAATATTGTTATTATGATTATTGTTGATAGAGTTAGTAAAAGATAGCAAGGCAGTGGTAGTACTGTGAAATGGCCGGAATCCATGTTGGCAATTAGCAAGGAGATTATACTGAAGTAGGTGAGTTATTAATTGTTTGTGGATACATTTCTCCATAATTTTAGCAAGTGGAGAGAGTAGAGCTATAGGGCGATAGTTGGAGAACTCAGTAGAGTCACTACCTTTGTGAAGTGGGATGATGTGTGAGATTTTCCAAATAGATGGAATGGTGCCTTCTTTTATAGTTCTATTGATCAATATGGAGATTGGGAAGGCAATGGCTTTGGCTCCTATTTGGAGGTATTCTGCTTGTAATTTATCAGCTGAGGGGGTAGTAGGTTTTAATTTTTGAAGTAAGGAGGAGATATAGGAGGTGGGTATAGGTTCAAGGTGAAAAGGGGGGGGATGGAGCTTGGGCTTGGCAAATTGGAGGTATCAGGGTTTAGTTGATTTGCTAGATTTAATATAGTAGTAGTAAAGAAAGTATTAAAGGCATTTCCTGTTTGTATTGGACAATCAGGTTTGGAGTCGAGTGGATAAGGTGTGGCAACTTTGCCTGGGGAAAGTAGTGTGTTAATAGTAGACCAGAATTTTTGTGGCTGTTGACGGGAACATTGCTGAAGTTGGATATAAAAGTTCTTTTTATCTTGTAGGATGGCTTTTTTTGTTAAGTTTCTTTGTTGTCTAAAAGTTTGGTGATTGATAGTGTCTTTTGTGGTACGCCATTTGGCCCAAGATTTATTTCTATTATGGATTAGTTTCTTAGTTGAATTTGAGAGCCAAGGTGCTGGTTTGTTTTTCATTCTTATGGGAACGCATTGGGGCATGACAGTCTAGGATTGCTAGGAAAGAGTTATTGAAGTAATTAACTGCTTCATTAATAGGGAGTGACTTAAGGGGAGACCAATTGCATTGTTTAAGTTCGGTTAGGAACAATCCGTTGTTAAAATGTTTTTTGCTACGGGCAGTTCTGACTGGAGTGGGGATACTTAAACTTGTTTTATGTCTAATAATGTATATTAGAGAGTGGTCACTAAGGTCATCTGGGAGGGTTCCTGTTGTATAGTTTTGTGGTGGACAGTTTGTTAGTATCCAATCCAGGATGGTTTCTTTATTATTAAGTTTATTTGTTCTGGTTGGAGAGTTTATAGCTTGTGAGAAGCCATACAGGTTAATCAGGGTGGATGGATTGGTGTTGTTACATAAGTACCAGTCAATATTAAAGTCTCCTAGTAGTATTGTTTCCTGAGGGAGATTTGAGGAGAGCCAGTTTAATAAGTCTTCTAATAGTGGGTGATTTTTACCTGGGGGGAGATAGGTGCAGATTATGTTAACTGATTTGTGTGAGTTAAGTTGGAGTTTAGTAATAATTATTTCTAAGTTGTTGTCTAAGGGTAGTTTATGATTTATTTTGTTGATTTGTAGTCCTGTTTTGTAGAGAATTGCTACCCTCCACCTTTTTATTTGTGCGGTCTTGTCTAAAGATACAATAGCCTGGGGGAATAATTTCAGTATCTTTTATTGTAGGTTTGAGCCATGTTTCGGTTAGGCAGAGGATGTCAAATTGCTGGACATCTAGAAGAGCATGAATTTGTGGAATTTTGTTGCATATACTACGTATGTTTAGATGGGCTATAGAGAGTGATTTGGAGGGTTTGGTTGGTGGTAAAGGGATTATATTAGGTTTGTTGCAGTTGATGGGGGCTGGGTGATGGTTTGGGCCTGGGTTGGGGTGAATGTCACCATGTGTTAAGGAATGGATTAGTATAAAGTTGTAGTACTGGAGAGGTTTACAATGTTAGTTGCATAATTTTCTAATATTTAGAATTGAGTATCTGATGTGAGTTAGGCGGTGATATTTGGCTTGAAAGTACCTGGGCTTGTAGATGGCATTAAAAAAGCTTATTGATGAAGGTGGAGAAGTTGTTAGAGTTTGTTGGGAAGGGATAGTAAGAGTAGAGAAGAGGGGTTGTTCATAGGAGGTCAAGAGGTAGGTAGTGGTAAGAGTTGTCAGGAGTGTGAGTACTAGTAACCATTGGTATTGGTTAGTCATGGTATTAGAGTGTAGTAGATATTAGAGGAGAAGGAGAGAAGTGGGGGTTGACTTTATGTAGGATAATACAGATAGTAGTGGGAGGAGATTTATACTTGAGGGGAGTAGAGGAATAGATATAGGGTGTGGCTGTTGTAGATTCTATGATTGGCTGTTGGTAAAAGGGGGTGGGAGTATGAGGGTATAAGTTAAGAGGTACTGGGGACGGGTGGGAATTGGGGTCAGGGTAGGGGAGCGGAGTGAGCCCGAAGGGCGAACGGAGCAGGAAGACACAAGAGAGTATATTGCTAAGGAAAACCATCTGTGGAGTGGAAGAAGGAGAAGGTAGGTCAGAGATGGAGTGCAAGTTTAGTTGTTAAATTCAGCTAATGTGTAGAGTTATAATATGTTACTAAACTAGAGTGTGGTATAGGAAAGGTGAGGAGGAGAGGGTAAGAAGGAGCAGGTCAGGAAAGAGACTCTGTTTAAAAGACTAGTAAGTGAGGTATAAGGGAGGTTAGAAGAAAGTCTATGAGGAGAAAATAGAGAGGTGTGGAAGCACCACCTTGTGGCCAGTTATTTAATTGCAATGACTGGTTCCTGAGCAAGGGGCTAAAAAGAAACAAAGGGAACAAGTAATAATGTTAAAAGAAAGAAAGGAATAGGAGTAGGTGAGAAGATATAAATTGAGATTCAGCACGAGTTGAAGAAAGGGAAAAGGGGGTTATTGACTGCTGGCTGTTCTGGAGGGAAGCTAAACTAACCTATGAGAGTCTATTTTAGTTAGCACAGACATACAAAACAGGACATACTTTCACTGTCTTATTGAGTAGTTTTCTCAGGGAGCTGAAGGGTATGACCTCAGTTGGAGAAATTTCTGTGCTTCCAGGAGGGTAGTAGGCAGGTATATCGGTGCTTGAATGGACCAGATAACCAAGCTAGTATAGGATAGGAAAAGAGAAAGGTAGTGAGGCTTACAGTATAAATATTAGAAAGCAAAATCAATTATAACAGATACCTTTGAAAACATTTGTCAACAATAATAGCAGTAATATATACGTGTTAAGAATATCTAGTCAATGAAATAAAAACTCAGATATGTCAAAGAATCTAACAATTGAACACATTACAAGCTTTGGATACAATGTTGGTATAGGCAATGTATTTCTTTGATTTAATTGTTGAATGAGACAGCTAATATACCTTTCACAAAAAGCTGATGTTAAACTGTAAGGTAATTACTTAAAAATTCTTAATGATATAGGTTCTAACACACGGAGACCTACAGTATAAAAACACTATAGCTTAGGAAGTTAATAGGCATTTAGCCTGGGGTGATACGACTGCAGAAAAATAATATCCTGCTTTCAGCTTAAAAGAACAACGCATCGGGTAGTCGCTAAGTAATTAAGGTAAAATACGGTAGAATGCATTCACTAAGTGCATAAGACCTGTACCCAGTGACCGTGCGACTAATGGGAGTGAGATCCTGGTTCAAGAATAAGGTTAAGTTAAAAGTATGCCCAGGATGGTAATTGGGTAAAAAAAGCAATAGCGATAGGGAATCGCGGCTAAATACAACAAGCCGTACACGGTATCAGTTCAAATTTATTAAAGGACAGTGCGTATTAAGCAAGCAGTTTTTGTAGCGCTATTTAGTGACACACACAATATATATGGCCAATTAGAGATGCTAGGCAGGTCCAAATAATTGTCGGAATTAGATCCAATTTTGGTATCACTTTTGCCATTCTTTTAGACATTACAGATATAAATACTTTATAATCATGGTTTAGTATTGAAATGGGCCTGTATGAAGCTGGATCTGATGGACCACCCTCTTTAGGTATTACTGTTACCACAACCTTCTTCCAGGATGTTGGTCCTTCTCCTCCTCTTAAAACATTGATAAACAAACCTTCCAGATATTTATCATTTTTTTCCTCTTAACTTCCAACCTTCCACAGGAATACCATCTATTCCTGGGGACATTCCTGTAGATTGTTTATACATAGCCATTTTTATCTCATCCCTTCCTATCCTAACTGTAAGTAATTGAGCCTCTAACTTTGACATATTTAATTCTTCCATAAACAATTCCATTTGTACCTTTTCTTGATTTCCATATTTCTCTGCTTTATACAAATTTTCATAAAATTTCTGAAATATTTCTAATACTTCTACAGGGTCTCTTGTTATCTTCCTTGTTATAGGCTTCCTAAGCTTGGTGACTGCCCTTTCCACTTTCTGTTGCCTAAGTTGTTCTAAATGTTTTTGTGCTCTAGAATTATTATCAAAAAAATAGTTGCTTAATTATTATCAAACAAAAGTTGCTTAACAGCAATCATTCTAAACTCGTGTACATTATCGAGGTAATCCCTTATTTGCTCTTTTTCTTATTCTAGGAGATTCCCCTTATTTTTTTCAATACTTTAACATTTATCAGTCCCTCTAAATAACTCTTGTTACTGTTTAACCATGTGTCCCTTTCTTTTATTTACAACCTAGTTTTAAACTACACTTTAATTTTATCCCACTCCTTAGCTATGTTTTCAGAAGACAATTCTGTCTTCTCTAGTAGCTCCTGAATTAATTCCACATCCCTTCCTTAAATTCCTCTCTTTTCAATCGACAGGTGGGAAAGCACCAGTGTCTCATTTTTATTTCATTACCTTGCATTTTTATTTTAATTATTGGTCCATGGTCTGAAACAGTTATTGGGTGCATTTCAAGACCTTCAATTAAATCCTGTGAGATATAAAATCTTTCTAGCCTAGCTCAGTTTTTGTATCTCGGTGAGCAATATCTAAATTCACTCTGAACTCTTAGTGCTGAATTCACATCTTCTATGCCAAGCATTTTCATAAATTTCTTCAAAAATCTACCCTCCCGTTACATTTTCCCTTCTAGGCCCCCCAGACACATCTTCACTGTTGCAAACCAAATTCCAGTCTCCACCCATAAGTATTATTCCTTGCTGAAAGCTGATTATTTCTCCCAGAAATTTCTTAAGCTTCTTTATAGCAGTTTTAAGGGGGATGTAAATGCATGCCAGTGTAATCCTCCTCCCTAGCCAGTAGCCCCTTAGTACTATGCATCTTCCATCATCATCTTTTTTTCCCTCTTCTATCACTATTGGAGCTCCTCTTGCAATTAATATAAATATTCCTCTTTTCCATTGCCTCAGATATTCCACTGAATAACCATCCTGAAAACATTTCTTTATGAAATTCACATGTTCATTTCTTTCCAGGTGTGTCTCCTGTAGCATAGCTATTTGCACTCTTCATTTTTTTAATATAGGTCATTACTCTTTCTTTTTTATATTTATCTATAAGACCATTCAGATTACAAGACATTACAGAAACCTTCATTTTCTTATATAGTTATTATTACCACATTTTGCATATAAGAAGCTGTTTTGCTAAATGTCTAGTTCTAACTTTTATCTTACATGTATATACTGTTTGGCAGGTTGGTCTTTTATACAGTTGCTTCATGTCATATCCATTTGCGCCTATGTCACATCTTACATAACTTTTTGGTTTTTTTTGAAAGCCCTCAAAAAGAACAACCCCCCCCCAAAAAAAAAACCCTCTACAACCTATGAACTTAACAATAACACACAAAACAATGTACATCTTCAAATATTGAAGTTTTTGCTTCCTAATAAGAACATAAGTTCTAAGTTGACAGCTACACAGGCAGGCTAAAGTTAACCAAAAATAAAAGTTAGTCATGCTAACACGGATGGCACAGCCTGTGCTATCAGTAAGTGCTATTTGATTTTGTATATCTTTACAACTCTCCCAGTTGTGAAAACACATGAATGCTTTCAGTAAAGGCTTTCTGCAAGCCATTCCTCTTTATCAAATTATCTTCTAGTGATATACAAACCAGACACAAAACTGCTAAGGGTACCTTGTTTATCAGAAAAAAAGCCTTACAATATTCAACATTCTTTTTCATTTACATGATTTATAATAAACTTGTTACTGGATAACGCCTACGGTTTTTACCCAGCCATTTCCCTATGCAAGCATGGGAAAAAGCACACTGATTTTTCTTTTGTCATACTCTCTTAACCAGACCCTTCTGCTCTCCCCATCTCCTCCCTTCCTCATTTTGTTTCATTGTAGTGCCTACATTTCTCAAAACTGAACAAAGAAAAAGAAATGAGTGAACAAGAAAAAAACAAAAGCACCTGTTTATATTAGTATCCCCATTGCACTAAAAAAGTGACAACTTTACTTCAAGACTAACTGGTTTTGTATTATCTTTAAAGCTGTCATGCCCGAGAAAACCCCTGATTGTTTTCAGGGAACATTATGTCCTAGTCAATTTCTCTGTTCTTTTTTCTTCTCTTCCCACAGCTAATCCCCTTCCACCAGACTGTCTCCAGTTTTTCTTTATGAGATTATTTCCATGAAGGAATTGTGGCTATTGTTAATATAATTTTCTAGCATACATGTCTGAGAATGTCATAATGTGTGTGGGGTTACATGTTAGTGTTTGCTCTATACAAATGTATGGACATTTACTTATTCTTGTTTCAGTGTAGACTACATTGCTTGGCTGTATTCGGAAAACTTTCGAATATGTGGCCTACATGACCACGGAGTCTACACGGTTAATTTCCAGCTTGTTGAATAGCTCCACCGTGTTGATTTCTGTCATTAGCATACAATTCAGCTACTTATGTGCATACCAAGGAAGTTTCTGTGTTTGCGCGTGAGTACACGCCTCTACAGGGAGTTTACTGACTCTACAACTTTTTGTGGCCATGTGCATATCGCACTGCAACGTGCACATGGTCAAAATTATCATGTATGCTTTATTGAATCCCCCTGCATGTTTATTAAGTGAAAACCAGTAGAAAAACCACAGAAAATATAAAAAGCAGTGGATGAAGTAAACTAGTAATGTATACAATACTTCATGGTAATACTTCATGGCAATACCGGCATGAAAAAAATGTGTGTTTTGAATTTACTGTTTAAATCTCTGGTGTGATGCAAGTGTGTGCTAAATCTAATTACAGCAAAACTGAGGTTAGTAATTAAACATATATACAGTTATACATATACTACACATCATTTTTCTTATTTTTAGTATGTTTTGGTATCTTTAGCATATAAAAATATTTCCTCAAAAATTCCCTAAAAAACCTTTACGGATTGTGTGGCAGCTTACATAAATTCAACACACTCTTAATACAGCAACAGCAGTTAAGTCCTAGATTTCCGAATGCATTTAATTTCAACTGCCAGCATAATTATTTTTTTCTCCAAAACACCACTGACGTCCCCTTTAAGCTCATCCATCTCTACACAGTCCAGAATGGCAAATGTAAAACCAGAATGTCTGGGGTATTCTAATCATTTTTTGAATAAGGTGTTCTTCTCTCATTTACGTCTGATGTCAGAAAGATTACCTGAAATCCTCCTTTTCAGTTTATTCATAGTCTTACCCACATAAAAAGTAGGGCAGCCATTACACATGGCTTTATATAAAACTTTTTCAGTATTACAGCTACCACTTGCATTTTAGCCGAGACGTCAGAGAGTGAATAAAATATGCTTGGACTTTTACTGGGTCACTGGTTTGTGGTTGTTTATATTCATTTTATTTTTTGAGTTGTGTATTACTTTTTAGGTACCATTGTAGTTTCCTCATATGCAGTCTGGCATATGGAATGAGTAGAATGCAAGAAGTCATGAACCCCAGAGCTTGCAGGATTTTCCTTGCAGATAACTGGGGTCTGGGTAGCTAGTTGAGAGGAGTAGGTTGTCAGGTAGTTTTTTTTTTTTTCTGGAGTAAGGCATGCCATCTGGGATGCTGTGTCCAGGCTTGCTCCCAGGAATACAATCTTTTGCGTGGGTACTAGTTTGGATTTCTTTTCATTGATAGTATACCCTAGGGAGGTCAGTAGGTCTTTTACAAAGGTCAGGTGCTTTAGAAGCTTTTCCTGACTGTCTGCCTGAATCAGGCAGTCGTCTAAGTATGGGTACATTTGAATATTTCTTTGTCTGTAAAAGGCAATGGCGGGAGCCGGGCATTTTGTGAAAACTCTGGGAGCAGTGGATAAGCCAAAGGGACGCGCAGAGAGCTGAAAGTGCAGGGATCCTGCCCTGAAACACAGATATTTCCTGCAGGATTCCCTGATTGGGATGTGTAGGTAGGCCTCTTTTAGGTCTAGGGTGGCTAACCAAGCATCCTTGGAGAGCATAGGTAGAAGTTGCTGGAGGGTTAGCATTTAGAATATTGGTATCACTAGGAAAGTGTTTAGAATGGATAGCTTGAGGATGGGGTGCCAGGTGCCATCTTTTCTGAGTACCAGGAAGATTCTGGAGTAGAAACCTTGGCCTACCTGTTCTGCAGGAACATGCTCTATTGCCCTCATAGAGAGCAGGGAATGGACTTGCTTTCTGGCCTCTGCCCACTGGTTTGGAGGAAGATCTGGGAACCCTTTTGGGGTTGGTAGAGCGTGGAAATAAAATCTGTATCCCTGGGACACTGTGTTGGAGGACCTATCAGTCATTGCTAATGGTGGCCCAGGTGCTTGCGTAGAAGGAGAGTTTTCCTCCTAGGGGCAAGAGAGGGAGTGGATGTGTAAAGTCATTGTGAGTTCTTACCATGAGGGGATGGCTTAGCACTCCCTGGTTTTGAAGAGGAGGAACTCCATTGATTAGATATCTGCATTCACTGGGGCTGCTGTCTGGGGTTCCTGCTTCCCCGGGGTCTGGGCTGAGCTGACCTGGAGGGGACAGGAAAGGACCAGTGTTTGAAGGGGCAATGCCTACAGAACCTCGGTGGCTGGACCTGCAAGAAGTCTTTAACTGTCTGCATAGATTTAGCTTTTTCTTCCATCTTTTTTAAGACCTCCTCTGCCTTGGTGCCAAATAAGTTGCCTTTGTGCAGTGGTGCACCCAATAATTTAGATTTGACATGGTCTGGCAAGGGCTGCTCCTTTAGCCAAGCATACCTTCTAAGGACAGAACCAGTGACTGCTGCCCTGCAAGATGCTTCTATGGCGTCAAAACCACATTGTAAGGTGTGCTCAGTTACTTGACTTGCAGAATGCATTAACTCTTGTAACTCTTTATTTTCTGCACAAGCAGGAAAAGAAGATATTTTTTGTTTGAGGAGGTCCATGGATGTTGCTGATATTTCAGCATATGGAACTGACAATTTAGTGCTGTAATAGTAAGAGTAGCAGAGGTGTATATTTTTTTACCCCATCTGTCTAATGCTCGGGAAGCTCTATCTGAGGGGGTGGGATTCTTAGCAGAAGTTGCTTTAATTCCTTTAGGTCCTTGAGAGATAACCTTGGAGACAGCAGTTGGATTTTTGAAAAGAAATGTGTGAGAGTCAGGGACTCTATAGTACCTGTCTGGTTTCCTGGAATCAGGAGAGAGGGTGTCAGGAGTCAAACTGGATTCCATAAAAACATCATCTACAACATCCAGGATAGGAGGAATGGCCAGTGGTCTGTGCTGTGGAAGATCTAAGAATTCCCTGAGTCTCTTTTTTGACTGAGGGTAGTCCTGACATTCCCATTGGAAATGCTCCCTTAAAGTATGTAGGGTTTCCCCAAAGGAAATGTCCTCGGGTGGGAGGCTGAAGAGATGGATTCCTCTGCATCAGAATCCTCGTAAGCTGAGAGGGTTGCATATCTTCATATTCAGATGCATCAGAGTCATTGGACTCCTGTTCAGATAAAAGAACTGGGGACAAATCTCTTCTTTTGGAAGGGGTAGCCTGGCTTCCCCTGATATGTATTATAAAGTCTTCTGCCATTTTAAGCATCTGTGACTGAGGCAAGGAAGCAGGTGCCTGAGATTGGGTCGTCAGTTTCTTGGGTGTGGTTCGTACCCTGGGCTCAAAAGAACAGTAGAAGCGAAAGAACTCGTCAGTCTGTGTCGAGAATTGGTAGTGCTTCCTCAGAAGCCGGTGCCTGTTCAGCGGCTCCGAACCCATCCAAGGTAGAGAAATCCACAAGATCCTTAGTCGATGAAGAGTCTCGTGGCATACCAGACTCCAAAAGGTTCTTGGTAGCGGCCTGCGAATCCACAGAAGCAGGCGTCAGGGGCTGGGAAAACACCTCACTGAGGACCGGAGAACTGACGACTAGCTTAACGGAAGTGTCATCAGCAGTTTGGACCTGTGCGGCCTGTCTCTGTCTTTATCTTTATGTTTTTTTAGAAGATCTGCTGTTGGATGGCTTACCGAAACCATACCGGAATTCGAGGACTGAGAACGAAAATATCTAGCTACAGTACGGGCCCAATGACATATAGTTCTGGCGTTAAACAAAGCACAAAAGCAACAGCGGGGGACGTCGTGGTCTGGGCCTAAGCAAATGACGCAGTAAGAATGAAAATCTCTGTGTGGTATTTGCTTTCCACAGGCGAGACAATTGTTAACTTTTTCTGACATCGGTTAGAGCAAGAAAAAAGGATCCCCCAATGGGGTACTTAGCTTTAAAAGACTTCAACTTCAATTTGGAAACAAAAAACTCAGGTAGTTCATGCGAACCGCTTCTGCTTCGGGCTCCTCAGCAAGAAAGACTGGTGTAATGGTGTTGGCTGCCTTAATTTATAACACTGACGACCTGACGTCAGTCCTTGGGCGACGGCAACCGACGCAGAAATACTACGCCTCTGGTACCCGAGCCAAATGAGGGCTACCCTGGCAGGGATAACCCAAATGTTATGACTGCAACAGTGAAACACAAACAACATCAGCAAGTACCCACCCCCACACACTACTACTGATTAGGTTAAACTAAATCCTAGTTAAGGGAAATGCTACCTATCTATTTGCAACCCACATTCCCAAATCAGGTATTAAGAAAAGCATAACATACATAAACAAAGACTGACTTTTAACTAAAATCGCTTTTGGCTAACTAATGCAATAAAGCCTTCGTCAGGTCTGTGACAAGAACGAAAATCATATACACAGGTAGATAAGTAAAAAGAGTTAACTAGATATATGCAAGAAAAAACACATAGCTATCTAACCTTAAACATTATCTAACTAGAACACTAAATATAAATATATATCTGTCTGATAATATCTAATATGTATTAGTGTACATAAAAAACAAGTTATTTATAGCTCAATAAATTTGAAAAAATTATTTCAGGAAAAATAATTTTATTTACAGCTAAGAAAAAAATGTCAGCATTTTGCAGTAAAAAAATGTCATGACAGTTTTCATGTTTACAGCCCCAAAACATGTTTATTCAATGAAAATCAGTATAAAAAACACACAAAAATAGAGAAAACGGATAAAGTAAACTAATAATTTATAAAAGTGTGCAGGTGTGTGCATGAGCATGCACCAGTATGCTAAATAAGGGAATTATACCAATACTTCATGGAAACAGTGGCAAGAAAAAAATGTGTGCTTTGAATTTACTGTTTAAATCTCTGGTGTGACGCAAGAGTGTAAAGCAGAATTAAGATTAAAGTAACTAAACATATATACCTTTATACACACATACTGCACATAATTGTTTTTATTTTTCAGTATGTTTCTGTGTATTTAGTACATAAAAATTATCTAAAAAAACTTTACAGATTGTGTGGCAGTTTACGTAAATTCAACACACTCTTAATAGAGCAATAGTAGTTAAGTCCTGGTTTTCTGAATGCATTTAATTTCAAATGCCACATAATTCTTTTTTCTCCAAAACACCACTGACATCCTCTTCAAGCTCATCCATTTCTACACAGTCCAGAATGATAAATTTAAAACCAGAATGTCTGAGGTGTTCTAATAAGCGTTTGGATAAGGCAATCTTCTGGCATTTACAGTGGATATAAAAAGTGTGCACACCCTTGTTAAAATGCCAGATTTTTGTGATATAAAAAATGAGACCACAATAAATCATTTCAAAACTGTTCACCTTTAATGTGACCTATAAGCTGTACAATTCAATTGAAAAACAAACAAATCTGTTAGGGGAAAAAATATAACAAATAAAAAACATATAATAAGCTGGTTGCATAAGTGTGCACATCCTTAAACTAATACTTTGTCGAAGCACCTTTTGATTTAATTACAACATTCAGTCTTCTTGGGAAGGAGTCTATCAGCATGGCACAGCTTGACTTGGCAATATTTGCCCACTCTTACTTGCAAAAGCGCTCCAAATCTGTCAGAATGCGAGGGTATCTCTTGTGCACAGCCCTCTTCAGGTCACCCCACAGACTTTCTATTGGATTTAGGTCATGGCTCTGGCTGGGCCATTCCAAAACTTTAATTTTCTTCTGGTGAAGTCACTCTTTTGTTGATTTAGATGTATGCTTGGGGTCATCATCGTGCTGAAAGGTGAAATTCCTCTTCATCTTCAGCTTTCTAGCAGTAACTGGTATTTGGAACTTTTCATAATTCCCTCCACCTTGACTAAAGCCCCAGTTCCAGCTCAAGAAAAGCAACCCCAAAGCATGATACTACCACGACCATGTTTCACTGTGGGGATGATGTTCTTTTGGTGATGTGAAGCATTGTTTTTGCGCCAAACGTACCTTTTGGAATTGTGGCCAAGAAGTTCAACCTTGGTCTCATCAGACCATAACACATTTTCCCACATGCTTTTGGGAGACCTGGTGTATTGTTTTGCAAATTTTAGCTGGGCCTGGATGTTTTTCTGTGTAAGAAAAGGCTTCTGTCTTGCAACCCTACCCCATAGCCCAGACATATGGAGAGTACGGGAGATTGTTGACACATGTAGTACACAACCAGTACTTGCCAGAAATTCCTGCAACTCCTTCAGTGTTGCTGTAGGTCTCTTGGCAGCCTCCCCAGTGTTGCTGTAGGTCTCTTTGCAGCCTCCCTGACCAGTTTTTATCTTGTATTTTCATCAATTTTGGAGGGACGTCCAGTTCTTTGCAACGTCACTGTTGTCCCATATTTTCTCCACTTTTTGATGACTGTCTTCACTATGTTTCATTGTATATCCAATGCTGTGGAAATTTTTTTGTACCCTTCTCCTGACTGATACCTGTCAACAATGAGATCCCTTTGATGTTTTGTAAGCTCTCTGTGAACCATGGCTTTTGCTATAGCAGGCAACTGAGTAAATGTCAGGAAAGAGGACATAGCTTAACTTTATTTGGGGTTAATCAGAGTCTCTTTAATTGATGGCAGGCTTGTACCCAAGAAGACTGAATGTTGTAATTAAATCAAAATGTGCTTCAACAAAGTATTAGTTTAAGGGTGTGCACATTTATGCAACCAGCTTGTTGTAAGTTTTTTTTATTTTTTATATTTTATATTTTTCCCCTAACAGATTTGTTTGTTTTTCAACTGAATTGTACAGGTTGGTCACATTAAAGGTGGGAAAAGTTTTGAAATGATTTATTGTGGTCTCATTTTTTATATCACAAAAACCTGCATTTTAACAGGGGTGTGTACACTTTTTATATCAACTGTACGTCTGATGTCAGAAAGATGATCTGAGATCCTCCTTTTCAGTTTATTCATAGTTTTACCCACATAAAATGCAGAGCAATCATTACACATGGCCCTGTATACAACTTTGTCAGTATTACAGTTACCAACTGCTGAAGTTTTCACCATCTTTTTAAGATAGAGGCACTCAAATGAGGTGAACTCCATCAAGTACTCAGAGAAAGTGATTTAGGTGGCCCACAGACTTTAGTGCTCATGTCATCCTAGTGTTTCTTATTTTTTTCTTTTCCACATAGCTACATATACAAAAGGGAAAGTGCCAAAGCTCAGGAAGAGAGGGAGAAGGAAGGACCAGCAGAGCTCTCTAGGAACCAATGAGGGATGGCCCTAGCAAAACCAGCCCTAGCTCTGGACATTCCATCTAACTTGTAGTGCTTGGTAAATATATGTACAGAAGTCAAGAATAGAGTTAGTATCCAAAACCTTGAAAAAAAGCACAAGAAGAAGTCACAGTTCTAGTAGAATGAGCCAGAATAGAAGAAGGAAGGCTTTTACCATGAAAGGAATAACAAAAAAAAATGGCTTTAGAAATTGAAGAAGAAACAGTTTGCTTGGACACAGCCAATACTAAGGACCTAGGATGAAAAGAAACAAAGAGCTGATCAGATTTACTAAAAGTCTCAGTCTTATCTAAATAAAATCTGAGTTGTCTATGCACATCCAACATGTGGAGCACCTTCTCACTGGCAGATTGCGGAAAAGGGAAACAAAGTGGGCGAATGAATATAATGATTAAGGGACAATTCATTCAACAGCTTGGGCATAAAAGAAGGATTGGTATGAAGGGACACCCTGTCCTTATGAAACACCAAAAAAGGAGGACAAGCCATAAGGGCTTGAAGCTCATACACTCGTCTGACAGAAATAAGGCCTAAGGAAGCTGAAGCTGCAGGATCAAAAAAAGACTGTGTCAATTTTTTCAAACAAAATTAAGATATCAGGGAGGAGGAGCAGGCTTCCTGGGAGGCCTAATATGTAGGAAGCCTTTTAGGAATTGCTTAGCTTCAAATCTAGAGGCTAAAGGAGGTGATAAAAGCAGACGAGCAGAAATAGCTGATAAGTGAGCCTTAGCAGAAGAATAAGCCTACATAGCACTGAACAATTTACACAGATAAGAGAGAGAGAACCAAAGGAACATCCACAGAAAGTGGATCCAGGTTACGAGAAAGACACTAAACAGAAAATCTCTTCCATTTAGATAAGTAGGATTTCCTAGCAGTGGGTTTGCTGGCTTCCTGCAGGATCCTAAGCACGACCTCAGAAAAATGGTGTCTATGTGGAATCAAAATCCTATCACCCACAGTGTTAGTTGAGGAGTGGACAGGTGGGGATGGATAAGAGATCCCTTGCCTTGTGTGAGTAGGTTTAATGTCCAGGACCACATCCCTGTAAAGCATCCATTCATGGGATTGAGTTATGGACCTGCTTAGAGAGTCTGCCACAATGTTTTGACCTGAGGGAATGTAAACTGCCTGAAGAGTCACTTGATATTAGATAGCTAGTTCCCACGCTAGGAGTGCCAACCAGCAAAGAAGTTAAGACCTGGTCCCTCCCCACTCCCATTTGTTGACATACCACATCACTGTGGCATTGTCTGTAAACACCTTGAGAGGCTCTGGGGAGAAGAAAGGATGAAAGGCCTGAAGAGCCAGCAAAAGAGCTCTCATCTCCTTGATGTTGATGTGTTCTTTCTGTTGATGATGCAACCAGACCAATCAGACTCCCTGCACTTTTAGGGAGCTGAAAGCTGCTCCCCATCCCACATCTGAAGCATCTGTGAACAGCTCCTGAGAGGGAAGAGGTAGATGAAAGGGGACACCTGGACTGAAAATCAACTGCTGAATCCACCACTGAAAGTCCTACTTGAGGCACGGAAGAAGAGGAACTAAAAATTTGAGGAGATGAAAATGCTGAAGCCAAAATGACTTTAGAAACCACTGAAGTTTTCTCATGAGAAGTTTGGCAAAAGGGAGCATATGAATGGTTTAAGCCCTGAACCCCAGAGCTCTCAGAAAACCCATTGCTATTACTGAGGTCAGAGGAAGAAGGGATTGAAAAAGGACATGAGACTTAGGGCCTTGGGAGGAGAAAGGGATGCCAGCATAGGAAGAATTTGGAGGGATCTTCCAAAAAGTGTTTAGATGAGAGAGGTCCAGAAAAGGTCTCCAATTGCCCTCTTTCCTGGGAACCAAAAACATTGTGGAGTAAAACCCCTTCCCCATTTGAGAAACTGTAACTTCCTGAATAGTTCCCAGAGTCAAGAGATCCTGAAGCACCCCTGGAAAGACAAGCAACTGTTCCTGAGGAGGGTGAGGAACACCTATAAAAGGGAAAGAGATTTCCAGACCAAGAAATACCCTTGGTGGATACGGACAGAACCCAGGAATCCTAAGTAATCTGTAACGTAAACCAAACAGGAAGAGAAAGGGAAAGACAAAGAGAAAGAGGAATGTGGCTGAGAAGAACAGGGTAGTCAGATAACACCAGGTTTGTCAGGAAAAGGAGACTTCTGTGGCACAGAAGTTTGGGTAGCTTTAGCAGGAGGAGCCCATTTCCCACCCTTCTTACCTGTGGGGGAAGGGTGAGACTGCCCACATGAACAAAGGCTGGCTTACTGGTAATTTCTCTGAAATTTAGGCACAGGACAAACAAAAACATGTTTAAGTTCCTGCAAGGCCTTGCCCTTATAGGTTCATATAGGTTCATAGGTGTTTACTAGGCTAATGACCACAAGGGCCTTTTTAAGCCTAGCCATGCATCCCAAAGTTCTGGTACTCTTGATAAGTGTAAACAGGGGCTTGGGAGATTAAACATTTACAAGCAGCAGCCTGGGAGATGCCGATATCCTGAAGAGACTTAAACAAATCAGTAGCAGCTTCACCAAACAGG
The DNA here is from genome assembly GCF_019279795.1 of Protopterus annectens. Taxonomy (NCBI): domain Eukaryota; kingdom Metazoa; phylum Chordata; order Ceratodontiformes; family Protopteridae; genus Protopterus; species Protopterus annectens. Next base: position 523,045,105 of record NC_056733.1, read on the forward strand.
TGTTTGTTGTCCAGAGGAGCACACATTAACTTAGCGTTAATATCATCACGCAAAGGTTGAAGCCAAAGCCAGAAATACCTCCTCATCACAGAAACAATGGCAACAGCCTAGAAGAAGCATCTGCTGCCTCATAACTACACTTAATGGAATGGAGAGCCACCTTGGATGAAGTCCCTAACAGAGAAAGAGCAGAAGTCTTCCCTTCAGAGTCTGGGAGAGCAGAAGTTACCTGACAGGCCTAGAAAAGTGCAGCCAGAATGTATCTGGACATATGGGTCTGATAATTGACCACCCTAAAAGACAAGGTAGCAAAAATATAAATCTTCTTACCTAGCCTTTCCATAGTTCTGCTGTCTTTATCAGAAGGGAGTAACTTAGTAGAAGACAGCAAGTGAGATGGCTTGCCAGATGCCACAGACACCACAGAAAGGTCAGCAAAAGGACACCGCTATATAAATTTATAGTCCTCAGGCACCCTATAAAACCTGTCGGGTTTCTTGTGGGCAGGGGGCTAGGAAGCAGCAGCCTTACAAGCAGTAGAAAAAGCATCCAACAAAGCAGCCAAAACAGGAGGAAAAGCAGAAAGTCTAGAAGAGTCCACTTGCAGGAGCTTTTGTATCTCAGAAACCTGGCACAATCCCATTAAAACAAACTCCACCATTCTGGAGATTGTATCTCCAAAAGAAATTTCCTCAAAAGGAGTATCAGGACTAGAAGATTCCTCTTACTCAGACCCATAGTCTAAAGAAGAGGGAATCTAGAGATGAATAAGCAAGGGATTCCTCATCTGAATCCACTTCCTCCAGAGGAATCCTGTTCCCTGGGTCTTTTAAGGGGAGTAGAAAGCCAAGGGGAAGCTGGAACAGAGATTCCATGAGGAGGTTTCAAAGCCATCAAAGCATTAAACAACCCCTACATGAAATTCTGTCATTCACTCTGCAGGTCCTTAGGAGCTGGGGAAATATGCTTAGCCTTTTGCATTTTCTTCAAAGGGCCATCCGCCTTATAAAATCTATAAGGCTCTAACCCTGGACATCATTCAATGATAGCAGTCAAAACTTCCTCCCTGACCAAAATCTGAAGAACATCCTCTAGGTCCCTCGGAAATAATCAGTCACAGTTCCCCCTGAACATTCAAAGTGGATGTCTGAAAGGCCTCCAAGGACGTGCATAATGTTGTACTCATGCCGGCCTCTGAAACAGTTGCGGCATAAGAATCCAACGGCAGAGCCAGGTAATCCTCCAGGCTTTCACTAGCCTCGGGAGAGATGTATGAGTGAGGCTGCACAGCAGAATAATCAGACCTAGACTTCTTGGCCTTCTTCTTCGCGGATGTCTGTCTCTCAGAGTGGGAAGTTCCTTCCATTATGTCTTTAGCTAAAAGCTTAAGATGTTGGTTCTCTAAATAAAAGGCCAAAGAAGAAAGGCGACTTCAGAGAGTCTTAGGAACAAAGGCCTGAAAAACTGAATAGGATGTACGGCCATGGGAAGTGCCGAGACAAAATAAGCACTGCCTGTAATAGTCTTTACAGGGAATCTGTCTTCCACACTGGCATTTACCCTTCTTGGATGACATGTAACCCCACAAATAACTATACAAAAGAAAAAAAAAAGATCAAAAAATCCCAATGGGGCACTTATCTGAAATGGCTTGGTGAACCCAGTAACGGAATGGGTGTTCAGACCGATGATCAAGAGATGGCATTCTGACTGGCGGCAAAGAAGTTCTGAGGATGCCTGGCGGCAAAGAAGTTCTGAGGATGGTATATCTGGAAGTCACCTTTATGCCCTACACTATGCTAGGAGCATGCATGTGATGTACGGTGTACCTTAGAGCAACCTGAAGACTTTGGTATATTGGCAGGATGTCTGGCCATCCTTGGCATTAATCCCTATTGTAATGAATATTGTAACAATGAAATGGAAGGCATCTTATGTATATACTTCATAGATTCATAGATTCATAGATTAGTACTAAGCTAACTGCCCTTGGGAGCCATTGTAAGCCTAGCCAATTATCCCTTGTGAGACTCAAACCCTGCACTGTGTGTTTGCAAGGCAAACACCTTAACCATTAGGCCACCCTCCCAAGGACCTGCAGAGTGAATGACAGAATTTCATGTAGGGGTTGTTTAATGCTTCTCCTGCCACAAGATCAAAGGGGGCAGGGAAATGGATAATCCCCTGGGGTTGTGCTGATTACCACCAAATAAGAACAGACAACCCTGGCCAAAATCATGGTAGTATTGTGTACCACAACAGCAGAACAGTAGTACTTTCAGCTTTCAATTCAGGGTCTTGCTAAAACCAATAACTAGCAACAGGAGACATATATGCTTCCTGAGAACCAGCTAATTGATAACTAAATAATTAAAGCACATTCAGTCAAGATTGACAGATCGAAAAGAGGTGCATGTGTAATGCTCTTGAGGTTTGACTCTTTTCTGGAATGCTTCATTTTAATCTGAGTGAAAATTGCTTTAAAGAAGTATTAAAAGTAGATTATTTTTTTGGCAAAAAGAAGAACAATAATGTTATTCAGTGACTGGCTATGGAGAAAGAGACAAAATATATTGAGGGGGAACTAGATTTTGAGTAGGATGTGCGTCACCATGACCCTCAAACTTCACTGCCCAGAAAGACTAAAAAGGTGATGACACTGAATGTGAGTGAGGTGACCAACACTCTGGAAGCAATACAAATAGACCTATGAAATTTGATAGGATCGCCTGACATTTATGTGAAAAGGCTTGGTGCTGGTGAACACCTACAAGTCCAGCACAATGAATAAGTTAGTCAAAAATGTCAAAGATCAAGGAGAAGGCTGCAATGACAGTTAAGAGACTTGATCACATTAAGTCATACTACACTAGACTGGACATTATATGTTTTTTGGGGAGGTGTAATGATTCCTTGGATTACATGAGGGGTAAAATGGTGGAAAGGACTGCTTTTACTTAACACACACTGAGCACTCAGTCAGTGAAATACTTACTGCTGCTGGAAATGAAGATTAAGTGTGGAAAGCCCAGGCAGTACTTAGTGATATTTCGACTTGCTATGAGAAACAGCAAATATTGTGAAAATGGCAACCATGTAGAAAACTGGCAGTGGCAGGGTGTTCACGGAGTAAGATTATTGAAAGGTAATAAAAATTAGCTCTTCTTGATTTGTTGATGTGAGGAGGCAGTATAAAGTTAAAGGAGTGTAACTGTCATTCCTTGCAACACTGAAGGTATTCTGGAATGGAAAAGTGTTGATGCTTGACAATCCTGAGACAATTGACAAAACAGCAGCTGGTGGAGAGAATGATACAGTCAAAATGGAGCTAAAAGAAAATGATTTAATTGAACTGAGCGACTCTGGTAAATGTGAATCTTCCTGCCATGGTGATTTGACAGATGTGGAACTTTACAGACTATGTTCTGAAAAAAGACTAGACAAAAGGAAATATGTGCTTTCAGTCCTAAATGGGGTTAAATAATTTATTAAACTCTGCTCTTTACTGAGTGTGCATAAAGGTGTGCTTTTTCTCTTTGTATATATTAATTTGGGTTCTGAAGTTGATTTGCCCCTTTCTGAACAAGGCAAGATGTTTCCAAGTGACAGAACTTGGCCATAAATTAATAACTGCACAAAAATAAATAAATAATAGGGGGGGGGGGTAAAAGATTACAGATTAGCAATACCGCACAGAAAATAATGTGTGGTGCTTCCCCATACTTGATAGACATAATAGCTTTTGAGGAATGTTTAACCATATCGGTGTAGAAATACAATGCAGTCTGTGAGCACAAAGTACTAACAATATTGAACAACTAGAAGCCTATATGAGACTTACCTGTCAGTTAGTAATCACTGATGACAATTTTATTTTAAAATTCCATTTTCTGATGATACGGGTTGCAGATTATTTTGTCACAAGGTGATATTTAGCAATGTGCTACATATGTATGACAAGGAAAAACAAGTAAGGGATCGGTGAAACATGAAATCAGCCAGCAAGAAAGTAACTAGCACTGTACCTCAGGGCTCAGCGCTAGAATACTTCCTTTTTTTTTTTTTGCAAAAAACTTCTGTGACCTCCAGAATGTAAACCCAGACCTATGGCTAATAGTCTTCCAATGACTGCAACTTGGGTTACTGACCAGTCACCTCTAGACAGGGTATCAATACTGCAAAACTAATCCTTACAAATCAAAGGTATAAGAAAAATGGCTAACATTAATAGCAAAAGAGAGTATCATTGTCACATCTGGTATAAAAAAGCTCTCGTCTTCAAATTACAGTACAGCCAGCAGAACACTATGAACTGACATTTGAGTCATTGATCTTGGCACCTTGGTTGACTTCTTCCATCTCCTTTGACAACAATGTAGCATCAGTAATTAGGGCAATCTTCTATTTATCACAACTAATATCTAAATGTATCTTAACTAAATGAAAAAACTTATTATCTCACTTACTCTGTTTTAATTAGATCAATTACAGAATATAATGCCCCCTTTTTATGTACCTGTAAAGACACATCACACAACTTGAAAGGACCCAGCAGTTCCTACTTAACAAAAAATATTAGTGGTCTAAGAAGCATTTGCTACCAAGACAGTCTTGGAAGCCTTATCTCTATACTTGCCTATTAGAGACTTATGTGGAGATCTCAGGTCTTGCATGCCATGCCAATAAGGGTCCAGCCTTCCTTGATCTCTTGCATCTGCACAAGACAAACAACTCCACAAACACTAAAACTTAAGGATTTAAATTATGTCAATATGTAAAAAAAATAAGCTAGGGGACAGATTAATTACTCTTGCATTCGTCAAGAAGAAGCAGAAGCTTGACAACTGGTTGAGCATCTGCAAATGTATTCCTATTCTGACTTGTTTTGTCCTTCTAGAAGTGGGAGGTATATCACGAGTGTGAGGCTGCCAGTCCATCTAGCTGGAATTTTGTAAATAATTCTGTCATTTGTGAATACTACTATTTGTATGCTTTTCTTACAAATGTAAGAAAACTACATGTCACGTGGATATTAAACTACTGGTGCAGAAGTGCGTGTTGAACTGTATGTTATGTACTAAGCTTCAAGAATGTAACCACAGTGTACCCTGCTGGAAAAGAGAAGAAATGTGTATAAACTATACGCCTGTGCAAATGTGTGTTTTCATAGTAGAAGTTGGAACATACAAACTTAACTTGCAAACTCTGAGAAAATAAGTCAAGAGTTTTACGATTGTGTTTATCTCAGCAAGAAGACAGGATGTCTACAGCCAGAAGTTCTTTCTATTTTCTAGAAACAGAAATAATTACATGTTTCAAATGTAAAAGTGGTTTACGGCTTGCAGTTCTAGGCAAACTTTTGACAGATAAGTATTTTTCACTGAGAAATGTTAAATTCTGTTGGCATCTGTTAGCCTGAGAGCTGAAGACAAGTGACAAATAGTGATGTCGTCCAGCTGACCCAGCAGTAATGTGTTGTTATTAATTTAAGAACCATCTCTCAGAAAAAGACTGTGCATTTTGTATCTTGCCTTGGATCTGAAAACATCCTCTCATCAGCACTTCTCCCTTGCTAATAGTAAGTACTAGAT